>NW_024424341.1:40284483-40333022 GCF_017311325.1 Ursus maritimus
CCCCCACTCTGCTCACTCCTCCCTTACCTCCAGACAAAACACCTGCATCCCCAGCTTATCTCATTTTGTTCCCGTCAAGTCCATTTGTTAATATTCTTATGAGATCTGTGAGTACAATGCAAAGATCCTGATGCGGTTCCTTACCCTTGGACCTGCCATCAGTGCTCATGCTGTTAGGTCCTAAGACTTTGAGGCTTCAGACCCTTTTGCTTTGCCTTTCTTTGGTTATGAAGGCAATGGCCACATCTTTACAGCTGAGACAAAGACCAATTTTTTGCATCTTGGGTCTCTACTCTTCACCTGTAGGGCTTCACCCTCTGTGACAGATGCTGTTGCCATGTGAGGGCAGTGAGTTGTTTCTACTCTTCAAAGCACTGTAAATACGGGGGCAAGTCTGTGTATTCTGCAAAATGGCCTCTTGAGAAAGAAGCCTAAAATGCATCCACTCCCTTTCTGTGCTTGGCATAAAACATACCCACCAGCATAAAATTAGGAGATTGTGCCTCTAAAGGTTCAGTCTCAGACTTAAGTTTATTTTATTAAACACTTTAAATGATAAACAGTTTGTGATATAGCTTTCCACTCAAATATTATCAGTCTCCTAATACCTCCAAATAAATCCTTCAAAAGAAAAAAAAAAGAATAGAAAATTTTGGGAGTGTCTTGGGTACCAGGCCCTCCTCTAAGCAGTTTCCCTACATGATTCATTTGATCTTCAAAACAACCCTTATAAGGTGAGTACTATCCCCATTTTACAGATGAGAAAACTAAAGTTGAAGAAGGTTAAGTCACTCAGCCAAGGTAACAGAGAATGGACCCAGGATTCAACCTCGCCCCATCTTCATTGTACTAGGCAGCCCACCTTACCTTCACATGCCTTTCAGGCTCTGAACAGTAGAGCCCCACACTGCCTCCCCAACCTAGGACACATTTTCATAGCTCTTATTTTGTTACATATACATCAAAGTTGTTTCTCCGATCTAATTTTATTATTTCAGAAACATAACATCCTAGAAAACCAACTGGCAATAGTTGCTAAAGCTGATTACACACACATTTTACAACTGGCCATTCTACTCCAGGGTAAATACCAACAGAAACATGCAGGCATTCTTAAATTTTTTTATGTGAGTCTAGTTGACACACAGTGTTGCATTAGTTTCAGGTGTACAACATAGTGAGTCACCTTCTCTAAACATGACGCAGTGCTCACCACAAATGTAACTACCATCTGTCACGGAAGGGATAAATATTTACACAGGAAAATATAAATAGCAATCAGAACGGGCAAGCTGCAACAACACACACATGAGTCTCACCAACATCATGTCGAGCGAGAGAAGCAGGGCACAAAAAAGTACATGCTCTGTGGTTTCGTTTCTATGAAGTTCAAAAGCAGGCAAACTTTATCTAGCATGTGAGGAGTTAGGCTAGTGGTTATCTGCTCCCAGGTACAGGAGAACAGATGTGACAGAGGGGAGCTGAGGCTTTAGCACAAATCAAGGCCGTGGCACCAAACTGTCAGCTACTATGTTCTTCATAGCCATGCCCTCACAGTGGAGGGTGGAGGGAAGCCGGTTTTACTCATCAAGGATGTTCTTGATGAGAAAGAAAGAAAGAAAGAAAGAAAGAAAGAAAGAAAGGGAAAATGTTCTTTTTTAAAAAAGATTTTATTTATTTATTTGAGAGAGAGAGAAAACAAGTGGGGGGGAGGGACAGGCAGAGAGAGAAAAGCAGACTCCCCACTGAGCAAGGAGCCCGATGTGGGACTCGATCCCAGGACCCTGGGATCATGACCTGAGCCAAACACAGACACTTAACCAACTGAGCCACCCAGGCATCCCTTCTCCTATTTTTTATCTTAGCACATCACCATTTATTTCACAGTCTTTAAGCTCGACTCATTCTAGACTTCTCAATTCCTCTTTCTGCCACCTTCATCTACTCTAGTACCAAACCCTTTAGAGTCTGACTCTCAGACCTTTCCCCTTATTTCATTACTGATGACCCAGGCTTAGCTCACACCCCTGGATTAATGAAATAGACTGTAATAACTGGACTTACCCATTCCAAATTAACTCTCTACAATGCCAGAGCGCCTGGGTGACTCAGTCAGTTAACTGTCTGCCTTCAGCTCTGGTCATGATCCCGGAATTCTATGACCAAGCCCTGAGTCTGTCAGGTTCCCTGCTCAGCCGCAGTCTGCTTCTCCCTCTTCCTCTGGCCCTCCCACCACTCATCCCTCTCTCTGTCAAATAAATAAAATCTTTTTAAAAATTCTCTACAATGCCAACAGAATGATCTTCCTAAAATTCATAATTTATTATGTCACTACCTCATTAAACATTCTTCAGTAGATTTACACTCCCTGTAAAAGAATATCTAAACTCCTAGCAGAACAACAAACCAAGTGCTACCTGGTCTCCAGTCTATGAACACACCCAAGGAATGTAATGTCCCAAGTCAGCTAGTCCCCAAGTAGAGGCCCGACAATTCTCATGTTCTACCTCATGAACTATGCATTCATGTTTCCAGTCCAGGTGGGATATCTTGGATTTCATAATCATCTTGATCCAGTAACAAACGCTCATCCTCCCTACTCCCCGCCTCAGGGAGAGGAGTCTCCATCTCCAGCCACCAAGACTCAAAGTGTGGTGGGACCACCTTGTCCCTTCCCTCTTTTCCCACATCAGGTGCAGAAGTCCTGCCCGTTCAGCCTCAACAGCATCCATCACTAGCTGCCTTTTTTTTTTTTTGAGAGAGAGAGCGAGAATGAGAGTGTACACGTGAAAAGGGGGGAGTGGCCCAAATCAAGAGTCAGATGTTCAGCCGACTGAGCCACCCAGGCCCCTATAGTTGCCTTTTTCTAATGTCAAGGCCATATCTCCTCTCTTTAAGATTACAGTTGTTCTCTCTCTCTTTTTTACAGCTGTTGTCTCTTATTTATCCAGTTTACTTCAAATGCAATTTGGAGGATTTATATTCAACACACTGACATCATGCATGGCTCAGATTTTGAGCATCCCAGAGATTCCTACTTTCCCTGGGGATCACCATAACTATTGCTTTAACTGGAGTTTTGTATTACAAACTTGAAAAAGATTAGCTATAAAATGAGGACTCTTGGTGATCAAATCAACTGTCCATTTTTATGATTCACTTTATCTCAAAGTTAAGATTAGAGGCTGTCCTAACATCAAAACAAAGGCCTTCTTTCACCCCATTGAGTGTGTTTGAGCAAAAATGGAACTGCTTTTGTGGGGGATGTTATCTATAAAAGAAATGTTCAGCGTGTGGCGGGTTACGAGATGCCTTATAACAAAGATATTTTTCTAATAGCTAATGTGCTGGATTAAAGGTGGCCATTAATTGACACTGTTTCCATTAGAGGTGTCACTGCCCCTCAAATTTGGGCAGGTTCTATAACTGCGTTGACCAGCAGAATACTACAAGAATGACATCATGTCAGTTTCAGGCCCAGACCTTAAGAAACAAGCAGCTTCCATTTCTTGTGTCTTCAATCTGCCACGGAGCCCTTAGTTACTATGTAAGAATTCCAACTACCCGAAGGCCACCGTACTGGAGACACATATAGGGACGTCCTGAGGCTGCATGAATAGAGAGACATGCCCAGCCAGCCCCCAGTTGAGGTCTCAGACATTGTGGAGCATAAATGATTCCTCCTCACTGTGTTCTGTCTGAATTCCTGTCCCATAAAACTATGAGGAAACAACAAAATGACTGTTGTTTTAACTCACTTAGTTGTGGGGTAATTTGTTACCGAGAAATTGATAACTAGTACAATACAAACCTGATAAATTAGAAGCTCTAAACAGAATTATCCATTCTATAGAAATATATTGCTAATGAAAATAATCTGATTATTCTTTTCAGATAGTTTTATGAAATCATAAAGCAAATCTATGAGATATGAAACAAAGATAAGAGTGGAAAGTTTGTATGTGATTTTAAAAAAGAGACAATTAGAGGTGAATATTGGAATACTGACATATTTTCTCTTCAGAACGCATATCCAGAAGAACATGTCAAATTCCACTTCTGGATGATTCCTAAGTTTACACTTAGACAGACTATTTTTCAAAACAAAGCATTCTGTTCGTTTATTTATACAATGAATATTTATTGGATACCTACCATGTGTCAGGTTCCATTCTGAATGCTAAAGAGAGTGATGCACAAAACTGACAGTTCTCCTCTGAGAGCTTACATTGAGTGGTAAAAATAAAACAAGAACACCAGTAAGCCACAGTTAGGCTCAAGAATAGGAAAATCATCTTAGTGGACAAGGTACAGCGATATACACTATGGTGGCAAGAGGGCAGTCCCAGGCTTACTGGGGCCTAGGGACGGGTCCCAGCACTGGCAACCAGGAACTCAATTCCTATGGGATAAAGGACTCTTGCTTTCTGCAAGACTAGAGTCCCAAGCCAAACTCAGAGTCCTGAGGCTCTTTCTTTTAAAAAGAAGCTGAAAAATCCCTAAAACTATATATAGTATATATATGTATATAATACACTGTAGGTTAACTGACTTGAATTTAAATACAATTAATTAATTAATATAAAAGAAGCTGAAAAAGACAGCCGCCAAGTGGGGCTAGGTGTCCTGACTTCACAGAAGGCTATGGGTCTGGAGAGGTGAAGAAGAGAGGAGGCGAGCCAAGTTGGATGCAAGATTCCCAAATGTGATCACAGAACAAGGGCAGCCAAGCATCGTGAAGAAGATCTGGTTCTGGGCTGGGGGCAGACAGAGAACATGTGATGGTAACTATTAAAGCCAGAAAACGACGAGACAGGAAGGAAAGAGAAAACTCACCTGCAAAACAGTACATCTATTTATGAGAATCAGATACCACTGAAATTAAACATAACCAGAACCTCTAAAGTCTACTTAACATGTTTTGTCTACACAGAAGAAAGCTGTACCGCTATTTTGTAAGGGAAATCTGTGCTTTCGTTTGTCATCTACTGAGAGTTTTTATTATTGTTCCTAAGTGTTTAACAATTGCTATAGTGGGAAAACAAAAATTAGCAGCCTGCCAAGCACTTATGAGTCATGGCTGCTTATGAGTCTATTCTGCTGACTAGCAGCCACTGTGCAGCCCGGGAGAGGACTGTGGGGCCCGCCCCAAGTGAGGGTGGCTCTCCTCTCTAAGGGGAGCCACTATAACTCTAAAGAATGGACCAAAATTACCAAAAAACTGCAGGAATTCTCACAGACAAATGCAGCTACTTTAAGATAAAAATGAAACGGAGTATTTTGAGTCATAAATAAGTTTTCATAACTTGATTTGAGTAAAATAACAATCTCCTAACTGTTATGTTTAAATTCAGGCATGAATGGAGCACATCAGATCACCCTGGGTAACTTCTGCCTCATTTATTAGTGGGGCAAATTAGTATCCAGGATCCAGCCATTTTATTCTTTAAAGAAAAAGGAAAAAAAAAAAAGCAACTGAAATAAATATCCATCCACAATTTGACAAGAAAGTGGCCAGGAGGCAATATCAAATAGTGAAGAAGAACACAAACTCTGAAGCCAGAATAATGAGATTCGGATCTTGACGCTGCCAGGTTATAGGTGTGAAATCTTTGGGAGGCAGCTTTGCTTCTCTGTGCCTCACTTTCTTCAAGCAGACTACATTGGCACGCACATACTATATTGGCACGCACCTATTACATTTTAAGGGGGTCTTCACAAATGAAATTGAGTAGCAGGACAATATTTTTATAAGAATATATTTTGTTTTGCATCACGAAAAACTACGAACGCATACCTTTCTGGTGGCTATCTAATGGAGCTGCCCTAAGAACCCTTTCACTTCTAGATGGGGCCCGGGACTTTGTTTTTATTTTTTTAAATAAGTTATCTTTCATACACTCGGGAAGGAAGAACTGTACTGAAACCGAAAACTCCCCACCCAGGAAGAAGTGAACCACTCAGGTGCAGCATCTGTTTTGCACTAGTGCCCCTGAGCATCTCCTGGGTAGTTGTCCCACTCCCGACAGGACTCAGGGACTCCGTCCTAAGTGAGCAGAGGGACGGGCGGGGGAAGATCATCCCACTCAGCACCCGCAACTTCCCTCCTTCCCTTCCGGCAGACCAGCGGGCGCAAATAAAGCCGGGTGCGCCCTACCGCAGCGCCTCACTCACCTGCCGGCGGGAAGCAGCTCGGAGATGGACAGCAGCACCTCCCCAGGGCTTCCTGAGCCAGAAGGCGGGGCGAGGGGGTGTGGCCGCGGCTGGGGCGGGGCTAGGGGGCCTAGTCACTCCCACCGAACCTCGGGGTTTGGCCCCTCCCCCGCCCACCTCTCTGCGCCTGCGTCCGAAAACGCGGGGCAGGCTGGGAGGTAGTGGTGGCGTGGTGGTTGGTACCTTGGCGAGCTACCTGTTGTGCTGCTCCCGCGTTATCTCGGGCGTCTGCTCCTGCGCCCGCCATCTGAGCCTTCCGGCCTTCCCAATCCCTAACCCCCAATAAAAGTGAACATAACCATCACCCCCAAAAGTTTCCTTCTGCCTATTTGTAATTCCTCCTGGCAGGCACAGTCAACCATAACTACTCCTTACGTAACCCTAGATCTGCTTTTGGTCACTATAGATTACTTTGCATTTTACGGAATTATATATAAATGGAGTCGTATATTATGGGCTTTGAAGGGGGTTAGAAATCAGGATTAATTATTTTTAGATTCACCCATGTTGCTGGGTGAATCGATAGTCCATTCCTTTATACAGATATAGAGCCATTTGTTTATCTAGTCACATATTGTTGGACTTTTGGGTTGTTTCCAGTTTCTGGCTACAACGAACAAAACTGTCAACATCGATGTGCAAGTTTTTAAATGGATATATATGCTTTTATTTGGATTAATACCTACGAGTGAAATGGCTGTCATTATGACGGGTATACGTCTAACTTTTTAAGAAAACTGCCAAATTGTTTTTCAAAGTGGTGGTTCCATTTTACATTCCCACCAACAGTGAGTGAGAGTTCCAGATTCTCCATATTCTCACCAAAACTTGTTAGACATTCTAAAAGATGTGTAGTGATATCTCCTTGTAGGTTTAATTTTCATTTATCTAAATGACAAATGAAATTGAACATCCTTTCATAAGCTTATTTGCCATCCACGTGGCAATTCAAATCTTTGCCCATTTTTAAAAAGTGGGTTCCTCATTCTCTTACTAATCAGTGTTGCAAGTTCTTTACATAATTTGGGTATGTCTTTTCAGATATGTGATTTGTGAATATTTTCTTCCAATCTGTGGCTGGTACTTTCATTCTCTTGAAAGCATGCTTCAAAGCAGACATTCTTAAATTTGATAAAGTTTAACACATTTTTATTTTTGTTTTTGGTGTCATATCTAAGAAATCTTTGCCTAACCCAAGGTCCCAAAGATTTTGTCTATTTTTTCTCTACAAGTTTCATAGTTCTAAATTTTAAACTTATGATCACGATCTATGCTACATTAATTTTTATGTATAGGGCAAGAGATGGGTTGAAGTTAATTTTTTTGCATATAGATATCCAATTTTTTCAACCATTTGTTGAAAATATTATCCTTTCTCCACTGAATTGCCTTTGCCACTTAGCTGAAAACCAGTTGATCCCATAAATGTGGGTTTATTTATGGAATCTATTCTGTTCATTGATTTATCTATCATGATATTGATACCACATGGTCTTGATTACCATAGCTGTATAAGTGACCTTGAAATCAGATAATTTAAATCTTCCCACTTTGTTCTCTTTTCTCTTGGCTATATCCTTTGAATTTCTAAATGAATTTTAGAATCAGTTTGTCAATCTCAACAACAAAAACAAAAAAAGCCTGCTGGAATTTTGATTGGAATTGCAAAGGACATATAGATCAATCTACATCAGACCTTAAAAATATTGAGTCTTCCAATCTATGAATACGGTATACATCTCCATTTACTCAGGTATTCTGTAATTTTTCTCAGAAATGGTTGTAGTTTTCAGTGTACAGGCCTTGCAATATTTTGTCAGATTTATCTCTAAGTTTTCATACTTTTAATGGAATTATAAATGGTATTATTTTTACATTTTTCATAGCTTATTACTAATATATAGAAATATAAGTGATTTTTGTATGCTGATCTTATATCCGGAAAACTTACAAAAACGTACTCGCTTATTAGTTTGAGTAGCTTTTTATACATGCCAGAAGATTTTCTATACAATCATACCATCTATGAATAAAGACCATTTTCTTCTTCCTTTCTAATTGAGATGATTTTTACTAATTTTTCTTACCTAATTGTACTAGCTAGTGCCTCCAGTATCATTTAATGGGGAATGAATTGTCTTTTCAATAAATATGGCTGGGTCAGTTGACTATTTATATAAGAAAGCATGAACCTTCACCCCTACCTCACACCATACACAAAAATTAATTTGAGAAGCATGTGAAAGGTAAGACAATAATAGTATTAAAGAAAACATAAGAGACCATGTTAATGGATAAGGGCAGGCAAAGATTTCCTTGATGGGACACAAATAGCAGTAACCATAGAAAATTAATACATTAATTCAATTTAATGTATAAATTAAATAAGCTTAACTTATACATTAATTAAGTTAATGAAACTTCTACTCATCAAAAGACACCATTAAGAAAGTGAAAAGGGGCACCTGTGTGGCTGGTCGGTTAAACATCAGACTCTTGGTTTCAGCTCAGGTCATAATCTCGTGGTCATAGGATCAAGCCCGGGTTGGGCTCTGGGCTCAGCATGGAGTCTGCTTCAACATTCTCTCTCTCTCTCTCTTAAATAAATAAATAAATAAATAAAATCTTTTTTAAAAAAGTGAAAAAGTAAGTGACAGACTAGCAGGAGATGTTTGCAAAACATATATTTGACATAAGGATGTACTGTATGGTGACTAACATAACACAATAAAAAATTATAATTAAAAAAACCCCGTATATTTGACAAGGACTCTTATAAATTAACAAGAAAATATCTGGATTAATTTTAGGAAGGGGGGGACAGAAGACTTGCACTGACCTTCACAAAAGAGAATGTCCCAATGGCCAATAAGTGGATGAAAAGGCATTCAACATCATTAGTCATCAAGGAAATGCAGAGCAAAACCACACTTGATTTATCACTATAAACCAACACTCTCAACCCCCACCATGGTGCAACCAGTTTGGAAAATTGGCAGTATTTACTAAAGTCAAACATTCATGGGACACCTGGGTGACTCAGTGAGTTAAGTGTCTGACTCTTGATCTCAGCTCAGATCTCAGGGTCGTGAGTTCAAGTCCTGCATTGGCCTCCCCCCTGGGCATGGAGCCTACTTAAAAAAAAAAAAAAGAAAAAGAAAAAAGAAAAAAAAAGACTAAAGAAAGCTGTCTAGGTGTGGAAACGGGAAGCCTCAGGCCAACCCAGGAGTCTGACAAAAGCTATGTGCTTCAGTGGATTTAGTACAACACTGGAGCCTGACCGGTATCCTCTGCTGCCATCTAGTGAAAGTTGATGGGAATGCAAACATTTTCTAAAGTGCCAAACGCGAGCTTTTTAAAGCAGTAATTGGTTATTTTAAAGGCCAAAGATGTACTTTCAGGATGGATAAAACCCTTGATGTACACAGCATATGGGGGGGAGGGATTACTTTTCTAAAAAGTTTAAATTTCACTGTAGTACGTTCGGTCTGTTAAAAGCGATCATGTAACATCATTTGATGTAAAATTCTTAGAATTCCCAGAACAAAGAGTATTGTAGGCACTATAAAGACAGATGGCCAAAGACCATTCCAGTTGCATAGGGTATGGAGGGGACATCCTTACTCCACTGGGTAATATAAATTCTGGTGATCAAAAGACGTGCTAACTTGTCCTTTTCTTTGTTAAAAGTTTTCAAAAGCGGCGCCTGGGTGACTCAGTTGATTGAGCGTCTGACTCTAGATCTCAGCTCAGGTCTTGCTCTCAGGGTTGTGAGTTCAAGCCCCATGTTGGGCTCCATGCTGGGCGTGACGCCTACTCTAAAAAAAAAAAAAAGTAGTACTCGACAAGTCATGGGGGTAGACACTAGCAAAGGTTTAAAAAATGCTTCTGCATGAGAATTTAACCCTAGATTTATTTCCCTGAGAGTATATGTCAACTGTGTTGCTAGGCAACCTTGCTTACAGTAAAAAGATCATTGGTAAATGATCTGGACTGAAAGATAATTACCTGATGGGAAAAACCACTGTTTTGGGTTTCCTGAGTGTGGAACTCTTGTAACTGGGCACGTCTCTTGCAGAGATCTTGGAAGCTATGCCTCTAGAACTGTGAGATTGTCTCCTGTGAAGCATGGACATTTAAATCAGAGCAGCGCTCAGAAAGGCCAGATGTGCATCTTGCCTCCTTGCACCTACAGAGTGAACTGTGGCAAACACACTCACTGCAAACAGCCCCTGGAGCTGCCCTGCCGACCGCTGTGGTTTTTGCCCTCTATCCTTCTCAAGCAGCTGAGCGTGGCCTATGGTCACCTTGCGAGCCTAAACAAGCCCTTGGACACCCCTAATAAGGCGTTACATGGGTAATTACATCAGATGCCAAAAGGACTTTTTTCTTCTCCTTTCCATAACTATACTCATTTCCTTTTCATTTGTAATCTGTTATAATTTGCTGAATTATTGTGACTATAATGGTGGGGGACAGGGATTCAGTGAGTGAAAATGAGAGAGGGAATGCCTTTTCCCCTCATTTCATTTTTTCACTTTTTATTATGAAATAATTTTGAACTTAGAGAAAAGTTGCAAAAAGAATATAAAGAACTCCCAGAGGGGTGCCTGCATGTCCCAGTCAAAAAAGCATGCAACTCTTGATCTCTAGGTCATGAGTTCGAGCCCCACATCAGGAGTAGAGATTTCTTAAATAAATAAAACTTTAATGGGGGCACCTGGGTGGCTCAGTCAGTCAAGCATCTGTTCTTCACCTAGGGTCATGATCCTAGGGTACTGGGATCGAGCCCCACATCAGGCTCCCTGCTTGGTGGGGAGCCTGCTTCTCCTCCTTCTGTAGCTCCCCCTTGCTTGTGCTCTCTCTCTCTCTATCAGATAAATAAATAGATAAATAAATAAAATCTTAAAAAAAAAAACCTCCTAGAAAGACTTCACAGATTCACTGTTAACATTTTGCCATATGTGCTATATCTTATTTTTATGTTCTCTCTACATTTATTATTATTACCATTTGAGAGTAAGTTAGAGCCGTCATATCCCTTCACTCTTAAATATTTTCTTGTGAATTTCTTAAAAGCAAGACACCTACTTGCATAATCACAATATAATTCTCAAAGTGGGAATTAACATCAATATGAGGCTATTACCTGATTGGCAGACCTATGAAAATTTCACCAGTTATTCCAATATTGTACTTCATAGCATATTTTTTCCTGGTCCCAGATCCAATCTTTCAGTCACCCCATTGCTTTTGGTTGTCTTGTCTCTTTATTCCTCTTTAATTAGGAATAGCTCCTTAGCCCTTTTTTGTCTTCCGTGGCATGGAAAGTCTGAAGAGTAGAGGGCTTTGTTTGTCCATTTGTATTTGTCTGCTGTTCCCTTACAGTCAGATTCAGGTTTGGGGCCCCATACTTTAGGGAACTCCACTTTGGCCCTCCTCCCGCTATATCTCCCAAGTCTAGAGCCAAGAAAGCAAGCCCATGAGAGCCTGCCTACTCCTCCTTCTAGACCAAATGTCAGCAAACCTTTTCTTTAAAGGAACAGAGAATAAATACTTTACGCTTTGCAGGCCATAAGATCTCTACTGTAACTACTCAATTGTGCCGTTGTAGCAAGAAAGCAGCCGTAGATCATAAGCAAATAATGAGTATGGCTGGGACTCAAATAACATTTTATTTACAAAAACAGGCAGAGGGGGGGCACCTGGGTGGCTCAGGCGGTTAAACAATCGACTGTTGATCTCAGCTCAGGTCTTGAGCTCAGGGTTCTGAGTTCAAGCCCTGCATTGGGCTCCATGCAGGGAGCCTAGATTTGGCCCAGGAGTATAGTTTACTAAGCCCTAATCTCATCCATGCCCTGGCCACCCAGAGCTCCAGAACGCCATGCCCGAACAGCCTCATGCCCACTACCAGGGCTAGCCTGTATGGGCCTCTCTTCCCCAAGTCCACTGTCCTAAGGTGTGACATATTGCTAGGGTGTGTGCTTCCCAAGGCTTAAGTGTGACCAAGAGGTGGCAGTTTTGAGGAATGTGGACAGATTGGAACGCACAGTTGTGTATGAAGGGGAGGGCTTTGCTGTGTGGGAAAGAGCTGAGAGCGGGAAGAGAAGAGGCAGTGGGCCATGGTCAGGGCTGGCTGTCCCCACTTCACCATATTCCAGTGTGGGACTCCAAGGAATCTGAGAATTTTTACCTTTGAACCTGGCCTTCCAGCTTGGTTTGAAGGTATAGTTTATTCAGAGAAAAAGAACATATTTTCCTTAACCATTTATTGCTTGAATTGTAACTTTTAAACATTTAAATATATGGGACATGGTCTCCATTTATATTTTGCCCTTGCCCCATAATGCAAGGGGGCAGCCTGTGCAAACGCATGAACACTTCTCAGAATGGCCTCAGCCAGGCTGAATGGGTCCCCACAGGTGCTCACCTGCAAAGGGAATCTCAGGTGGCTCCAATCTCCGCATTGCCCCTGGGAGAGTCTGCAATGATCTGTAGGCAATGCTGCCCAGCCTCCTTTGCCTTCAGCTACTTGGCTTGGCAACAGGCCCCAGGCTCAGTGCTCATACTCTCAACAACAGAACGGTGATGACCCCCCACACTGGCCAGTCCCTCATTGCTCCTATCATACACTTCTGGAATGCCTTTTCTTTCCAGTTTATCTAACTAATTTCTTTGAACCTCTTGATATTTGATACTACGTCTTGTGGCAGACGTAAGACTTCTGAAGGTTCTTTGTCTCCCTCTCATTCATTTAACCTACAGCCACCACTGCTGTGACTATCACCATCTCAGTCATCATCACTGCCGCCATCACCACCACCACTGCCACCACCATGACCACCACCGTGATGACCCTGACCACCATCACCACCACCACCACCTTGACTACCACCACCTCTGCCATCACCACATTGCCACCACTGCCTCTGCTCAACACAGAGCCTTTAAAGCACATTTCCCTCACCCAGGACATTCCAAAGCCGTAAAATGTTGTAGGGGGTTGCCATCTTACTGACACTAGTGCATACTCATGTCCAAGACACTCTGGAATTCCAACTAACTACATAAATAAACACCAATATGGTGTCCAGATCTTTAAGTGGTGAGGTGTATCTGGAAAGATGACCAATTCTTTAAAATGTTATCCCATGAAGTACCTCTAACTTTTAATATTTTTTAGAGGTAAGTGATGAGTATTGGTCTAAATATCATCATTTTCAATAAAGTAATACTTTCGGGAAGGCATCCAACAACATCTAAATTTAAGAATTACTGCTATGTCATTTACATAATGACTAGAATATAGTAACATATAATTTGCTGTTATATAATTTACTGTTCTTTTCATTATTTTGCTCATTTTTTTTACTTTTGTTCTAAAATTGTTTTCTATAAACTCTGAAAGTTCTATTGTAATTTGTTTCTTTTTATGATGCTTTGAATCTCCAGGAGAAGGCCATTTTTATGAAAGTGTTTTGCAATACTATATTGATGAGTTACTCTATCATTTTTATTTGCCAATAGTTACACCTATACTTATCATAATTTACTTATTTATATCTTCAATAACTCAGGTCACTTGTCAGCACACATAATTAGTCAAGATATGAGGTAGAGCAAAAAAGAATTTTGCACACAAAGATACAGAGCTGCATCAGTTATCGAGTGGATGACTTTCTCTTCTAGCTGCAGTAGACAGAACTGAGGTTTGGACTGAGAAGCCATGAGTGCTCATCCTGGCTCAGCCATTAACCCCCTGAGGTCAAAACCACCAGCCTCCCTGACCCTCCGTTTTCTTTTTTTTTTTTTTTTAAGATTTTATTTATTTATTTGACAGAGAGAGAGATAGCCAGCGAGAGAGGGAACACAAACAGGAGGAGTGGGAGAGGGAGAAACAGGCTCCCAGCAGAGGAGCCTGATGTGGGGCTCGATCCCCTGGGATCAGGCCCTGAGCCGAAGGCAGACGCTTAATGACTGAGCCACCCAGGTGCCCCGACCCTCCGTTTTCTTCCCACTGTAAAGAGGGAAGCATGATCACACTGGTTCTCTGCTCTGCAATGCAGGTCACAGGAAGATCAAATGATAAAATGCTTTATTACCAGTACATTCATGGGCTGCTTGTTATCATTTCGTGGCATGCAAAGGCTGCTTGTGGGACTGTGATCCCTAATGCTGTGGTGGCATTGCTTTTCTTTGACAGATGTTATCTGAACAGATAGCAGTGCCCTGGAGCCATCCTCTCTCTGTTTCATGGAATCGTACCTTAGGAATGAGTGCCTTCTTAAATTGTGTGTGTTAGGTGCCTGCCTTGCTTCATGCAAGCCGTGGCCCTGGTACCCTGGGAGAGATGCTTACAAAGCTTGCTGGTACAAAATAAGCCATTGGAATTGTTTCCTGGTCTATCGTGCTCTGGTTACTGAAGCTCCGTCACAGAGGGGTTGGCCTTCTGCATTCCTCCTTCTGCATTCCTCTGTAACGAGCTAACCATGGGCCTAGAAGTCCTTAGATTTTAACTTGCGGCTGCCCAAGGACTAAATCTCCCCTCTCTGCAAACTTTACATCTGTAGATACACTTCAGAAAAAAATCACAAAAGCAGCTATGAAGATGTATCGTGCATTCTCTTTTGGGGTTTGGTGGGGTGTTTTTTGTTTGTTTTTTTTTTTGAGAGAGAGAGGGAGAGCATGCAAGCAGGCAGGGGTGGAAGGGAGGAGCAGAAGGAAAGGGAGAGGGAGAATCTTAAGCAGGCTCCATGCCCAGAGCGAAACCCATCACAGGGCTTGATCTCACGACCCTGAGATCATGACCTGAGCCAAATCCAGAGTCGGAGCCTTACCTGACTGAGCCACCCAGGCGCCCCTGTAGATTCTCTTTGGAATCTTGGACCTGGGGTGGATGTATCTCACTGATTTGGGGGAATTTTAAACACTGGTATTTGGAATATATTTTGTATCCCATTCTTTTTTTCATCTTCTTTTGGGACTTCAATGGCACGTATAATAGACCATTTGATATCGTCCCAAAGGTCACTGAGACTCTATTCATCTTCTTCAATCATTTTCTCCCTATACTTCATTTGAATAATTTCTGCTGACATGTCTTCAAGTTGACTCTTTGGTATTCAGCAGTTCCAAGTCTGCTCAATTAGGCCATCCCAGGGATGTTTTTGATTTCTGGTAACTCTCAACCCTGGGCTTACTTGAAAGTCATGATCCTTTTGGCTTTCAATAGAAAGATGTAGGACTTCACTGAGCCCCTCCTATCTGTCAGGACTTGAACTTCAAACTAGTACAGACATGTCTGCCTAAAATTATCGCTACAACTTTCAGCTGGGTCCCCTGAGGCCTTGCCATGTGCGTGTTCTCTTTAGGAATCAGCCAGAATTAGAGGGAATTTATATGCACATTTTGTAGTTTCTCCCTATGACTCTCTCCTTTCTGGGGAGTCCTCCCCTCCATTCCCAGCTGTTTTGGCAGCCTTAAAATCTAAGCTCCATCTCTTCCGCTAATAAGACCACCACTTGATATTTTAACTCTACTGGACCCTATGCCATGTGTTCCTGAGAACTCAAAGTGCCCTCCAAGGAAAAGCCTAATAAATGGGAGCTAACCCTGTTTCCTTCCCTTCTTACAAGACTCAAGTTTCCTTCCATTCCTGCCCACTTTAGGTTGTTTGCTAGTGCCTTCAAGAAATAGCATTAAAAAGTGGGGAGGTTTTTTGGGGAGGGGGGTGCCTGGATGGCTCAGTCAGTTGAGCATCCGCCTTTGGCTCAGGTCATAATCTCGGGGTCCTGGGATCGAGCCCCACATTGGGCTCCCTGCTCAGCAGGGAGTCTGTTTCTCCCTCTCCCTCTGCCCCTCCCCCCTGTTTGTGCACACTCTCTCCTTCTGACAAATAAATAAATTAAATCTTTAAAAAAAATTTTTGTCTAGGGCTAGTAATTGTCATCAACAGATAAGTGGGCCCAATACAAGATACTGTCATTTCCAGAATTAAACCCCACCTTCCATTGCACTTTACTTTTCTTTTTTTAAAGGATTTAAATATTTATTTGAGAGAGAGAGAGACAGAATCCAAAAAGGGAGAGGAGCAGAGGGAGAGAGAATCCTCAAGCAGACTCCCCACTGAGTGCAGAGCCCAACACCGGGCTCGATCCCAGGACCCTGAGATCATGACCTGAGCCGAAACCAAGAGTCAGACGCTTAACCGACTGAGCCACTCAGGCGCCCCTCCAACCTTTTTACTTTAATCTCCCTATGTTTTCATATTTATAGTGAGCTTCTTTTTTAAAGATTTTATTTATTTATTTATTTATTTATTTATTTATTTGAGAGAGAGAGAGAGAGAGAGAGTGTGCGCGAGCAGGGGGAGGAGCAGAGGGAGAGGGACAAGCAGACTCAGTGCTGAGTGCAGAGCCTGATGTGGGCCTTGATCTCATGACCCGAAGATCATGACCTGAGCCAAAACCAAGAGTCAGACATTTAACCGACTGAGCCACCCAGGCACCCCTCCATAGCATTTTAAAGGAGCTACTCTTTCTCTGACACTTAATTGTAATAAAAATATATACAGTGAAGATAGAAATCTTAACTATTTCCTGTCTTTAAAAGAAGTTTTTATTGTGGTAAGATAGACATAAAACTGACCAATTTCACCCTTTTTTAAAGATTTTACTTATTTATTTGTCAGAGAGAGAGAGCACAAGCAGGGGTTTCCAGCAGGCAGAGGGAGAAGCAGGCTCCCCAATGAGCAAGGAGCTCATCTCAGGACTCGATCCCAGGACCCCGGGACCATGACCTGAGCTGAAGGAAGATGCTTAACTGACTGAGCCGCCCAGGGATCACACCAATTTCACCATTTTTAAGTGTACAATTTAGTGGCATTAAGTGTATTCACACTGTTGTACAGCCATCACCACCACCTCCAGAACTTTTTCCATCTTCCCAAACTGAAAACTCTGTACCCATTAAATAATTACCCCCCAACTATGTCCTGCCACCAGCCCCTGGTAACAACCACATTACTTTCTGTTTCTACGAATTTGACTACTCTGGGTACCTCATACAAGTGTGCTCAAACATTATTTGTCCTTTTGTTGGAATATCCCCTTTTCAAAATGAGTGAACTCCTGGTTAAAGATGACTGGGTTTTTTTTGTTTTGTTTTTTGTTTTTTTAAGATGGCTGTTTAGGGGCGCCTGGGTGGTTCAGTAGGTTAAGCATCTGCCTTCAGCTCACATCATGATTCCAGGGTCCTGGGACTGAGTCCTGCATCAGGCTCCCTGCTCAGTGGGGAGCCTGCTTCTTCCTCTGCCTGCCACTTTCCCTGCTTGTGCTCTCGCTCTCTCTCTGGCAAATAAATAAATAAAATCTTAAAAAAAAAAAAAAAAGATTGCTGTTTAATCCCACCTTTTTATCTCCAGGCCCTCACAATACCCTACTAAAATAATAGTAAAGGAGGTAAAAGGTACAAATCCACAACAAGAGACGGGAATTTCAATGGAAATCAAGAAATAAGACAGACATTTCAGCAGACTTATTGAAGACATAAAATAGAGGATGGACACAAAGAACAAATATTGTATGATGCCCCTTATATGAGGTACCTGGAGTGGTCAAATCACAGACACAGAAGATAGGTGGTTGCCAGGGGCTGTGGGGAGGGGAAAACAGGAAAGCACGGCTAAATATGTACAGTTTCAGTTTGAGTAGATGGAAAAGTTCTGGAGGTGGATGGTGGTGAGGGTTGCACAACACTGTGAATGTAGTTAATGCCATTGAACCGTATACTTAAAAATGGTGAAAACAGTAAATTTTATTTATGTTTATTTTACCCTACATACACACAAAAATAGAGAATGGAGGTAACTGGTAAAGCCAAGCACAGGAGGCCAAAGACTGGAATGCCCATGGCAGGGGAGGGAAACAGCAGCCAAGTGGGGAGCAAATCATCCCTGGGACCCCCAAGTGGCTTGTGTCATATAAATTCCAAGTACAACAAAGGGTAGGAATAAGACAAGGGGCTGAACCTTACCCCCATCCCACCACTCTGAACAAACAGCCATGTGATAGCTTGATATGGCACCCCATACCCAGAAAAATGGCAGAGGCTCTTCTCTAAAAAAGAACTGAACATCCCTGAACACAGTCTTGCTCTTAGAGGGTCTCCAGTTAAATGTCTAAGAGAGTGGCTTCCCACCTGATCATCCTAACTGAAGTCCTTCGGTCTGAGTCCACTGCAGCAAGCACAGAGGCCCCATCACAGAGATGATTTATCATCTGGTTCTCCTATGTGCTCCAATAGTTACCAGAGCTCAACGAAACCCTCCAAAAGGAAGACTCACTCTAAGACAAGCAAACAAAACATAACCAAGAGGCAAGGGGCATCCTCATACAATGGAACTGTCACTAAAGCAAAGGCTGTACATAGAAAAGGCACCACCCAGACATAAGGGCCCACCTAACAATACACGCAGCCTGGACCTCAGTCCCACATGAAGGAAATAAAGGCAACTCGGGAATGGAAGAGAAGTTTAAAATATCTCTAAGTACTACCCCGTGAGGTAAACCTTCATTTAACATAGCTAGAAATTAAGATAATGTCTAAAATGGATGAATCAAGGCCTGGTGATGTAAGCATATTATTTAGAGAAACCACCAAGAGAAACAGCCGAATGAGTTAAAAGTGGTTGCCTCCATAGGACCACGGCAGGGGAGAGGTAGGCTGGGAATAATTGCTATGCAATATAAGCCCTTCTGCATGATTTTATGGTTTAACCTTACGCATGTATTAGCAGCACTTTGATTTTTTTTTTTTAAAGAAAATGACTGGAAGGTTTTTGCTGGTTTTTTTTTTTAATTTTTTGTAGCATTGTTTCATTCTGGAATTTTCCAATTAAGCTTTTGGCTAAACACATACATATGATAATGATAATTATTCAGGAATCGGGAGGTTTGTAAAAACACTGTGTGCCATTAGAGTAATCAAGCTCAGCTCTAACACATCTTGGCTTTTCAGGATAATTAGACCACACTGGAGGCCCAGATGGGGTGAATGAGAAAGCCATGGGTGTCTGCCATATAGTAACAAGAAAACATCACCCAGAACTACTCAACTGGCAATTGAAATTTGCATGTTAACTTAGTACACAACAAGAAATGAATAAAAATGCCTGGATTTGAGGCAAAACATTTCACTTTAAAAACCAAACATAGAACATAGGTGCGATAACGAAGACCGTACACAACTCATTTTAAGCCCTCACATATTAAAATAGAATCTGTAAAGCTAGAAGTGGTTCCCTCCATATCTCCTATTTTTTTAAAAAGGTCACCTTCTACTGTGAGCATCTTTCTTGAAATTTCACAAAACACAAAAAAAATCATTTGTCTGTGAATTCACCCAACAGAGATGTTTTGCACGTCTGCTCAAGGTCCTGAGTTGGTACTAAGAATGCAGAGGCAACGAGGTACATATAGTCCCTGCTTTCAGCACAACCTACCGACTCGGGTAGAAAATAGATACAGAACTAGGCAATTCACCACAATGTGATTAGCTCAATGGCAGAGTTAGCACAGGTTGGATAGGAAGGTTGGATGGGATCCTGTGGACGGAGCAACTATCTCAGACAGCCAATCTCCGGACAGCAGTGAGAAGGCCCTGGGACTGGATATCTAGACTAGGAGCCGCAGTGAGAAGGCTCCAGAGGGAGAATCCCAGAGAAGTCTAATGTGGCTTCCAGAACGGAGGACGAAGGCTGGAGGGTAGAGACAATGGAAGAAGACTTTGCCTCCAATTTTGACCTCAAACTTTCTAGTTTGGTTCTTCTTTCCAACCTGTGTCTTGACTCAGGTGGAAGACCCTGAGGTTAAAGTATCCTGCCATGGGAACCAAAACTACCCCCTCAAGCAATAAGGACTGCCCTGAGCCAGCAGACCCTGCCCAGGACTGTCTTTAAGATAGTGATCCATTTGACCTTCACTGCCTATCTGCTCACACCCACCCACGTTTGTCCCACATTTTCCTTATAAACTGGAAATATTTTCCGCAATTTGGAGATAATCTTTGAGACCCCAGTCTGCTATCTTCCCCAGGGTTGGCCTCACGGAAGTAAATTCCTTTCTCATTTCCCCACCACCCATTTCACGCCTTTCGATTTTGTCAGTGGTGAGTGGCCAAACCGGTCTGTTTGAGACACCACCACCACCCACCCGCCTGCCAGGCATTGCGTACCACCTCAACCGACTACAAGAAAGAGGGACAGTAAAAGCGTAGGTGGTAGACAGAAGAATTAAGTGGGAGCCAGTTCACACAGGGTTTTGTAAACAACAGACCCTAGATTATTCTAAGATCATAGAGCCACGAGGAGTCACGGAAGGTTTTTTGGGGTAGGACTTGAGGTCAGGTCTGGCATCATAAGATTTGCATTTTAGAAAGATTTTCCTTGGATAAATTCATCATAGACTAGTTTCTATTATTTTGTTTACTTACCAGTCACACACACACACACACACACACACACACACACACACTTCTTACCCATTTCTGTTGTTTGTTGTTAGGGTCATTGGACAGATATTTGAGTAATGGTAAGATTAATAATATAACTAGGGGTGCCTGGGTGGCTCAGTTGGCTAAGAGTCTGACTCTTGATCTCGGTTCAGGTCATGATCTCAGTTCAGGTCATGATCTCAGGGTCATGAGATCAAGCCCCGCCTCAGGCTCCTCGCTGGGCATGGAATCTGCCTGAGATTCTCTCTCTCAAAAAAATAAATATTTTTTAGAAGATTAATATAACTAATTACAGAGTGCTATTAGGTTTACAAAGCACTTTACCATATGCACTCTCATGGCAGGTACCTAGGAGGCAAATGGTATGGACAGAGATTTCCTGTTATCACCACTTTTCCACCCTGTGTCCACGGAAGATACTGAGTAACCAATCATGGCACAGAGTCCTGATGATTTCAGACACATCCTCAGAATTGTCAACACAAATCTCCTGGCAAGCAGTGCCATCTACTTGAGTTATCATTTGATGAAAAATTTGATTTGCCATCCTAGAATGGAGTAAAGCACATCCATTATGGAATCATACAGATGAGGTTGAAATTCATTATTTCCCGTCTTAGTATTGGATCTGAGTTACTTGACATCCCTGAGCCTCAGTTTCCTCATTTAAAAATTAGAAAGGCACCTGGGTGGCTCAGTCAGTTGAACAGCCTTGATTTCAGCTCAGGTCATGATCTCAGGGTGGTGAGATCGAGCCCTGCCTCAGGCTGGGCACTCAGCCAGGAGTCGGCTTGAGATTCTCCCCCTCTTCTCAATCCCAATAAATCAATCTTTTTTTAAAAATCAGAAATAGGGGTGCCTGGGTGGCTCAGTTGATTAAGCAACTGCCTTCAGATCAGGTCATGATCCCAGAGTCCCAGGATCAAGTCCCGCATCAGGCTCCCTGTTCAGCAGGGAGTCTGCTTCTCCCTCTCCTCCCTGCCTCATGTCCTCTCTCTCTCTCATTCTCTCTCTCAAGTAAATAAATAAATAAATAAATAAAATCTTTTAAAAAAATAAAAATTAGAAATAAAAACATTCAGAGCTACTACTAATTAAAAGGCAGCAAATAGGGGCACCTGGGCAGCTCAGTCAGTTAAGCATCTGACTTCAGCTCAGGTTATGATCTCAGGGTCCTGGGATCGATCCCCGTGTTGGGCTCCATGCTCAGCAAGGAGTTCACTTCTCCCTCTGCCTCTCTTCCTGCTTATGTTCTCTCATATGAATAAATAAAACCATTTGAAAAAGATAAAAATAAAAGTCAGCAAACAATGAAATTGCATCATCTGTGCATTTACCTACGGAAATTCAATGATCATACTCTGAAAAGAGATAAGGAGGGAGACAGAAATCAGTCACAATTCCACATAATGTGCCTGCACCACAGAACAAACACGGGATGGGAGATCCCATAGCACCATCAATTAGTCTCAGTTTTGGCGTGTATCTCAGAATAAGCATTTCACTGCACAGAGAGTGGTTCTTTGAAGGGACATATTTTCCAGAAACACAGGTCTTAAATCCAAGCCAACGATGTCATGTTACTTAACTGAAAAGCTAGCAGTCTATTCCAACGCTAGAGGAAAAACTGACTGGCAGGGCATCTCTAAGGATAAAATGGACATATCCCTAATGGTTATATATGACCAAAAAAATCTTCCAAATTCCATTTCCAATTAGATTGAAAAGTTCACAGCAGACAATTACTTCCCCTGTAATAATGGGGATGAGGGGTAAAGTAAAATATGTTTATTTTTACAGATATCACAAAGTAGTCTAAAGGAATTAAATTCGGGAGAAGGGGGACAAGACTTCATAGATGAGAGGAGATTAGTGGCTACCGGGGCATTTACTACCTCTGGGCAAGGGCAGGGAAATGATGGGGCCTGCCAGGGTCAGAGGGCTCTGCTTGGCTAAGGAAGCACTAATACTTTACACATCTCTATGGGTAAGGCAACAGATAAGAATAGATGAAAATTCAAAACACAGAGCTAGTCTTCCTCTCTGGTTAAATGGGTGGCGGTGCAGAAGGCTGGGACCTGTACTGAAAGACATCATCATCCCCCGATGCTTGGGTCCAGGTCCCACTAGAAGGGGACGCTTGTGAGACACACAGATCATATCTTGCCCTCAGGCATTTGAAGCCCAGGTGAACTTATATTGTGAATTATAATAAAAAATACATATTTGGTCTTCATCCTGTTTCCGAAACAGAGCTCCTAAAACACTTGGAATTTCCTAAGTAATGATAGTGATAAAGGTGTCTTCTTATATGTTAATGAGGTAATTTCTAGAAAGTGCCTAAGAATGGAGGCTGGTTGCCAGTACAATGGACCTGGTCATTAACAGGGTTAGACCTCTCAGTCCCAGCCTTCTACCCTCTACCCCCCACTCCCAACCTCCAAGGAGGCAAGAGAGGCTGGAGATTGAATCAATTGCCAATGGCCAATGAGTTAACCAATCATGTCTGTGTAATGAAGCTTCTATAATAACCTAAAAGGATGGGATTTTGAGAGTTTCCAGGTTGGTGGAGATGTAGAGATGCAGGGAGGGTGACATGCC
The DNA here is from genome assembly GCF_017311325.1 of Ursus maritimus. Lineage (NCBI taxonomy): Eukaryota > Metazoa > Chordata > Mammalia > Carnivora > Ursidae > Ursus > Ursus maritimus. The sequence goes on from NW_024424341.1 coordinate 40,307,809, forward strand.
CAGAGAGGGCATGGAAGTTCCACACCCCTTTCCACATACCTTGCTCTGTGCATCTCTTCTGTCTGGCTGTTCCTGGGTTATATCCTTTTATAATAAACCAGTGATCTAGTAAGTAAAATATTTCTCTGAGTTCTGTAAGCCACTCCAACAAATGAATTGAACCCAAGAAAGGGCATTGTGGGAACCTCTGATTATTAGCCAATTGGTCAGAAGTATGGTAACGACCTGGACTTGTGACTGGGTCTGGAGTCCAAGGGGGTTGGGGGGGTCATTGGAGCCCCCAATCTGTAGCTGGTTGGTCAGAAGCATAGGTGATACCTGGGGTTGTGATTGACATCTGAAGGGGGGGCAGTCTTGTAGGACTGAGACCTCAACCTGTGGGATCTGTCGCTATCTCCGGGTAGATAGTGCCAGAATTGAGTTGAATTGTAGGACACTCCAGCTGGTGTCCAAGAATCACTTGTTGGTATACACACATTGGAATTGGGATCTTGTGGCTCTTAAGCAGGGGAGCAACACAGGATTTGGGTTTTTGGAAGCCATGGTATGAAACATGTCACAGTTCTTAAACATTTTCTAGCACACAAGGTGGAAATTCATATACATAATATACTATGGGCTATCACGTTAATCATCTGCAATTACGCATGGTTCCTGGTGCCATATGGTGTGGGAAACCATGAGTTGCAAGATATTAACTAGAAGCAACAAGATTGGTGATCCATGGAGTGTAGCTAGATGAGTACTCTCGGTTTCAGTATTGGATACCTGGTTGAGTCCCGGGGCCAGTGATGGGAATGAGCGGTGTGGGTAAAGGGCAGGTTTATTTGGGGGAAGGGTATAGATGCAGATAATTTGGAACATGTTGAGTTGGAAGTGCCTTTTAGACACACCCCCAAGGAATTGCATCTAGAAAGTATATAGTTTGTGTGACGTGGGAGTCAGAAGATCCGGAAGGAAGATGTAAATTTGGGAATCATCAGCTTTGAGATGGAAAAGGATGAGCTAAGGAAGCATGAGAAGCTAAGCTAGGTTCCAGGCCTGGAAGGGAAAGGAATGAACATGAGTAAGAGCTCAACTCCCTGGCAGGAAGCTGGTACTGAAGCGAGTTATTTCATAGCCTTCCTTTGAAGCCATTGTGCACCAGGCTCAACACAACCTCTAGTCTTCTTTCCTGCCTCCCCCTCTCCGCATTCTCACGCTTCTCTTCATTTGTTCATTCAGTTCACCAGACATCCTGTCTGTGCCCTGCCCTCATCCAACTGTTCATCCATACCTCAATTTACTGAGAAGCAGACACACGCAAATAATTAAAAAGACATATTGGAGAGAGACAAATGCCATGAAGAAAAAGTAAGCAAGTTAAGGACATATAGTGATGCCGGTGTCCTATTTTAATCAAGACAGTAAGGAAAGTCATCTCTGAAATTATACTTGAGATCTGAATGAAGTGCAAAGTTCTGGGTGAAGAAAGGGTGGCTAGAACAGAAAGGTGAAATGAGGCAACAAGGGGCTAAGTAATACGTTTTTATAAACCTAAGTAAGGAATCTAGCTTTCACTCTGTGTGACAAAGGATCACTGGGGAGAGGAGTATTGAGTAGGAGAAGGACGTGATCTGACTTAGATTTTGGCAAGATCCCTCTGGCTGCTGTGTGGAGAATTAACTACTGGCGGCAAGAACAGAGGTAGAGGGACCTTTCAGGAAGCAACTGCAGTCATCCTGGGCAGTGTAAGTGGGGTTTGTTATAGAGGGATAGGAATGGAGATGGTGAGAAGTGATCAGATTCAGGTTATAGTTTATAGATGGAACGGACAGGATTTGCAATCGGAACAGATTTCAGGGTGAGAGAGAAGTCAAGGATGACTCCACGGATGAACAGTTGAATAAATAAATGGTACCAGTTACCCCAGTGATGAATAGTAGGCAAAGGTTAATTTTAGAGGGAAAATCGGGAGCATTGCTTTGGAGACACAAAGTTAATTAGATGCCAATTAGACATCCAACTAGAGGTTGAGGAGACTATGGCTTATATGAATCCAGAGTTCACAGAATTGATCAAAGCTGCAGACAAATGCTTGGGACAGGTCTGCGTAGAGTGCCATTGAAAGCCACAAGCCTAGATGAGACCATCTGAAAGTGTTGGACAGAGTCCCAGCTCCAGCAGCTGCGAAGGGGAAGGGGGGGGCGGGAATTGGATTGGTAATGGGATAATGTAACGGGGCCTTGAGAACTTCAAAAGGGTCACAGTAGCCTCAAAGCGGAAAGGCCCGGGTCTTAAAGGGGCTCGCCAGGACCTTGAAGGCGGATGGGCCACTTTCCACGCTGAGAGATCCGCATTAGCGGACACAGGACGCAGGACAAGATACGACGGTCTGGAAATGGCGGAGGCCGCAGGTGAGATCAAGAGCGCCGCGCGCGTCTCCACTCCAACCCACCGTGTCCTGGCGCCACGAGGTACTTCGCCTCTCCCTGAATCGCCTCTCAAGCAGCGCGAGCACCGCTGCCCAGGACTAGGCCAAGCCGCGCCGCCGGGACTACCGAGACAGCCGGGGAAGGCTGAGCCGCCCGCTGCCGGCAGAGTCTCGCGAGAGCCCGGCCTCGCCAGCCCAGCATGCCCCGCGTCGCCGCCGCTGCCGCCGCCGCCGCCGCCGCGCCGCGGCTTGAGGGCGGGAGGCTGGGGGAGGGTAGCGGAGCCGGCTCCGCCGCCATGTTGGGTCTGAGGCGGCTGCTGTAGGCGCCGACGGAGCGAGCGGGTTTGCGGAGCGGCGACAGCGGCGTGGGATCTGCCTCTCTGCGAGCGGCCCGGAGCGGCGGCGGCGGCGGCGCCATGAGCGGGGGCACCCCTTACATCGGCAGCAAGATCAGCCTTATCTCCAAGGCGGAGATCCGCTACGAGGGCATCCTCTACACCATCGACACCGAGAACTCCACCGTAGCCCTCGCCAAAGGTACGCCGGGGCGGGCCTCGGGGTGGGGTGCTGCGCCCGGCTCTCGGCCCGCGGCCTCCTCGCTCCCTTTTTGCCCCCTCCGTGGTCCTCCCGGAGGCCGCTCCCTTCCCTCCCTCCGGGCCCGGACGTCGCGGGCCTGGCCGCGGCCTCCCCCGGGCTTCCTGGCTTCCACCCCGAAGGTCCGCGCCTTCAATCCGGGAACTACAGGACCGAGAGCGGGGCGGGCGGGGCGGCCCTGAAGTCCGAGAACGGGCCGGAGAACACGGAGAGACGTGTCTTCCAACTCCGAAATTCGGGGATTCTGTCGTCTTGCCACAAAACAAAGCCTGAGTATTCAAAGAATTTTTCCGCCTAGCTCGAGTTTAGTGCTGATTTGTTGATTCTAAGGCACCTATTTTCTCACGTTCTTCATTTCGATTCTTTACGGTATTCATCAGGTGAACTGTAAGTAATGTGCCAAAACTTTGGGTTTGCTCAGCGACGCAGACGGTCTCCAAATGCCACCAGTACCACCGAGCAGATTCCATCCCACTTGTCTCCTACGTGGTATTTACCTGTTAAACCGGAATCCTTCTCAAAGGCTGTTGTGCAACCATCTCTTTATAAACGCTTGCGCTTCTCGCACTGTGTTTCTGGAAAGCCGAGCTGGTGGGGAGGAGGGTCCCAGCTTGATCCAGGACCCTTGTTCCGAGGGCAGGTCTGAGTGGTCCGTGGGCGCTGACCTGTCCCTGTGGAGGCTCTCTGGGATGGCGAGTTGTGGGCATTGAGGAAGAAAGTGTTGTACCCGTATTATTTCATTAAGCGTCGCCCAGTCTGAGTGGGTTTTGTTTCGGTTCACACGTGCTGGGCCTTCGGTCCGCCAGAAAACCAGGAAGAAAATAAACTTTAACTCCTGCTCTTAAAACAAGTCTCACAAGTTTGAAATACTGAGGAGAGGGTAGCGAGATAACTGAGGTAGCTTTCCAATACATCTGGTAGAGTTACGGAGTGAGTACTGTGATAAGAGTCAGAGGGCCAGGGCTAGGAAGAAATTTTCTGCATTTGTAAAAAGAAGAAAAATTTATTTATAACTAGTAGGAGAGTCATTTCACAGTATCACACAAGTATTTAGTGACATTTTCGGGGTCCTTTTTAATAACACTCGTGTTGGGACAAATTTTATACCTAAGGAGCCTTTAATTTTTTTTTTTTTTTTATCTTCCCTTCTTTTCCACTCCCAGCCCATGGATATTTAGCTGTATAGTGTCTTAGTTTTTATGGCTTTGTGAAATTATTAAAAAGGCTTTCTAAAGTTCTTGGTGAGAACCACATACAGTATTTTTCATTAAAGTGGTTTAATAACTTTTTAAAAAGCATTGTTTTACCTAATCTGAATTTTAAGGTGTCTTGCCAGCTTAGTGACTTACTGAGTTGACTGTGCTTTTAGTCCTCACAGTGAAATAAAATAATGTACATTTTTGAGATTTCTGATGTATTAACTTTAGTCTTTTAAAAATCTTTCAGTGTATTCTTTTATACAAGAAAACCAAGTCTATCTTGTTAATGACCCATGTTAAAAAAAAAAATCCTTTCAGCTTCTAGAGCCAATAAACTAGTTTCATTAGTCTTTCATAGTTCAATTCATATGCCAATTTGTTCCTTGTATCATGACTTGATAAATACTAATACAGTAATGAAAAGATTTTTTTAAATCATTGAATGTGTATCTGTATTTATGGTTTTGATCATTAATCCCACATACATAATACATGCTTTTTCTTCAGTAGGAGTTATTTAATATGTAACAGAGGTTTGGGAATTCAATTGTATTTGCAAAAACTGAAGACCCAATTTTGATGGTTTATTCTCCTTAGCAGTTTCTAATCTAAAACTCCTATATAGCTATCCAGTGAACACTGGGCACTTCAAATTTCAGAATTAGAAGTAGGGTGTTTGGTCTCAAAATTTTAGAATTTATATGACTTGTGAAGGAATTTGATATCTGATATTCCACCTTTTTCAAAATTTGGATGAAGAATGGCAGTCTAACAGAGTAGAGTTTAGAATACAGTATGTATTTGCATTTAGAGATCCCGGTTATCTTTGTGAACTAGCAATTGAGTTAATCTCTTCAAATGACATTCTTAGAATTCTCTTGGATGTTAATTTTTTCCCCCTCTGGGAAGAGTTTTTTTTCCCCCTTTTTATTGTGAAATAACCACACATGTTGAAAAGATAACAGATAAAAATAAAATATTTCTAAACAAAGATCCTTGTAACTACCACCCAGGGCAAGACAGACATTGCCAGCATCCCAGAATCCTCCCACCCCCTGCATCTTTCCATCACCACTACTACCCACTTAAGCTGGATGTAAACATTATTCTTAGGTCTTACCACCTAAGTTTACATCACTAAATAATAGAGTTTATGTTTGTCCTTTTTTGAACTTTATATAAATGGAATCATCTTGTAGATATTTGATTTTGGTTTGTTGTGGCACAGTATTTCATCAGGAATATAAGAAGTTTATTCTGCATTTGTATTTGATATTCTCCAGTTAATGTTTAAATTGTTGACAGTTTTTGCTATTGTGAACAATGCCTTTATGAACATTTGTGTTTAAGTGCACCGATGCCTGTTTGTGTACTTTCCTTGAGGGTGTATACTTGAATTGCAGGATCATGGGGAATGTGTCTTTATTAGGTAATGCTAAGCAGTGTTGTTGTTGTTTTGTTGTCGTTCACTAGTTTTTATTTGAGTTTTATTAGTATATGAAAGTTCTAGTTCTACATCCCTTACCAACAATAATACTTAGTACCAGATATTTTAATTCTGTCCAGTCTGGTGAGTGTGGTTGTACCTGGCTTTAATCTTCCTGATTACTAATGAGCTGAACACTTTTTCATATCCTAGTCATTTGGATTTCGTCTTTCATGAAATGCCTTTGAAATCTTTTGCCCATTTTACTACTGAAATGTAGGTCTTTTCTAGAGTTCAGTATTCTGAGTACGAATCCTTTGCTGGGTATATCTGTTGCAAATATCTTTTCCCATTTAATGGTTTCTTTTGGTGAACAGAAGTTCATTTTAATGTAGACGTGTTTATTACTCTTATTTATGGCTAGTGTTTTTTTCTTATTCTTTTTTTTTTTTTTTAAGGGAATTTTTCCCTACCCCAAGGTCATGAAGATACTTTACTTTTTCAAAACTTTTTTGTTTTGCCTTTTCACTTAAATTTAGTAAGGGATTCTTTTGGTTTACATGATCCAGATTAAAACTTAGGTCCTTTACTTGGATGTTACTTATAATATAAATTCATGTGGAACTGTACAATGCTCTTAAAATTTTGGATTAGTTATATTTGATATGGTGTATAGTCGCGGTGACCATATGGCCTGGTTTGCCCTGGTGGAATGTTTGTGCCTGTTCTTCTGGATGATTATTAAAACATTCCTTTTGTCTCTTGAATATGTTCCAGTTTGGGTAAGAAATTGTATAATCACACTAAATATAATCAAAAGCCCAGTCCCAGAGGTAGTGACTAACTGGGTGATGTCTTTTATTATCTGCTAGAGATTTCACAGACTAGCTCTAGTTCTGTAAAGGTTAATACTGAAGTAAGTTTAATGGGCTTTGATACACAGAATTTTCTATATGAATGTCAGGGAGTTTTAAAGGCAACTTAGAAAGACTGATGTCAGTCTGTTAAGTCTGTTAATAGATCATTTGGTCTGTAGTTTGTCTCTTGGAGTCTTTATCACAGCTCTGAGTTTATTTTCTTCCTAACTCTGATTATGACCTGCCCGTAATCTTCTTTGCTTATTTGCATGTGTTTATTGTCACCTTCCCTCCCCCCATAGAGTCTGAGCTCCTGGGAGAATGAATGTTTATTGATGAATAAATGGAAATGATTTAGCATTTTAGTTTATTAATCTTACAGAAATCTCTTGGGAGGGGGAGCTCCAAATAGTACTTTCCATGTTCACAATTGTATATCTTTTTAAAATTGAAATGACTAAGATTTATGTTGCCCCCCACCCCGCCCCCAATAGTGAGAGATTTTGGAGAACAGAAATTCAGGAGGATAAAATCTTATGACAAAATTGACATTGTTAGGGAGGTGGAGTTTTTACCTTATGACTCAAGCTCAATTATAATTTTCATTTAAAATTTAAGGGAAGAATTACTTCAAGATGTTTGAGGAAATTGAAAAGTGGTGGCATGCACTAATAGTTTGTAGAATATTTCCAATTACTGTATATTACAGTATTCAGACACCCGTGTCTGTGAATATGATGCCCAGCACATACTGGAGCCTGGATACCAAGAGATTGCCCACAGAATGGAAGTTTCATGAAGGCAGAGTTTTTGTCTTATTCACTGCTCTATCCTTGGTGCCTAGAACAGTGCCTTGACATAGCAAGCCCCTGGTAAATATTTGAATAAATGAAAGGATAGTTGTAGTTATTGAAGATAGTTCTAATTATGGGAATTTCAAAGTTGGAGAAAGTACATATTTCCCATAGCGTTATGCGTGTAGATTTTTTACGATATTTAAATAAAATGGGTTAAAATGAGTGAAATTCTTATCTAATATATATTATGTTATCTATACCTGGATAATACACCACTCAAATGAAAACCAGGTTGCCACTGCATTAGGAAAAGAGACTTTGTGAAGAATGATTAATAAACCAGCTGATTTGTCCTTAAAATCAAGGCATTGGTAGAGGAATATCAAAGCTGGTTATTGATTATTTACTTAAATCATCTGCTGAGTCCTGCCCATTGGTATACCTTAGCCATTTCTTGATTGTTAATTAGCCACATACTCAAAAACTCCATTGAGTGAGTAGGAAAGCTTTGTAGGATGGATGGAATACCTGTGAAGTGCTTTATTGATTTCTTTCGTTTTCACATGAGTTGGGGACCTAATCTAGCAATTCACAAAATCACTACCTAGAATGTCAAAGATCTAGTAGCACTTCAAGCTGCAGTTTCTTTTGGTTGCCCTGTTTAGTAATGTTGCCAGAACTTGGAGCCTTGGAAACAGCTTATTGTTGCTGTACAGTCCACAGTAATTTGGGGAGTCTGAAGTCAATGCCAGAGACTAACTGCATTTTCCAATGGAGTAAGATAAGCTGTGGCTTTCTGAATCAGACGTGGAGAAAACAGCATAAAGCCTAAAGAAAATAATAATAGAAAGGAAGGAAATAAGAAGAGTAAAGAAATCTTATCTGTGCTTGACACATAGCAGGAGTTTTATAGTGTTTAACTTGGTGCCAAAGTAATAATACCAGTAACTGCAGATGGTTTAGCTTGAGTTTACTACTCCATGGTAGAAGATCCCCTCTACAGGAACAATTTACCTTTTTATTTTTCTGTGATGCTTTAATACTTTATTTGTTGTTGTTGTTGTTTTAATAGAGAGAGGCATGTGCGCACATGGGGAAGGGGCAGAGGGAGAGGGGGAGAGAGAGAATCTTAAGCCGGCTCTACGCTTTGGAAGTGCCACCACCGGGCTTGATCTCACAACCCTGTGATCATGACCTGAGCAGAAATCAAGAGTCCAACAATTAACTGACTGAGCCACCCAGGCACCCCTGAAATAATACTTTCAATTAGCTGTATTAAAATGTAGGTATCACTGAAGTAAGTTTTTTAATGGATGAAGTGTGTGTTAGTTTGTAAAATATTTTATTCACAGGGATCTTACTCTAGTTTTGTTTTTTGTTTTTTTAAAGATTTATTTATTTATTTGGAGTACGCAGCAGAGGGAGAGGGAGAATGAGGGAGAATAGAATCTCAAGCAGACTGCCTGTGGGGCTCGATCTCACAACCCTGAGATGATGACTTGAGCCGAAATGAAGAGTCCAACCCTCAACCTACTGAGCCACCCACGCACCCCTCTTATTCTAGTTTTGTGGGGTCTTTATTTCTCCAAGAAAATGTGACCCAAAAAGCCAATTGGAATGCCTAGTAGCTAGCTCTTTGGCCTTATTTAACCCTAGCTTTAACTTGTTTTTTTAGATGCAGATAATAGTGTCCATCATTCAGTCATTCTGAGAATTAAATGAGGTAGTATCAAAAGTGACTAGTTTATTGTAGGTGCTTAATAGAGAATATCTATCTCATTGTTATTTCCAGCCACCATCTCCAACTCTGGCTCTGGCACCCGAACTCCATAAGTCATTTAGACCTACTGTAATCTACAGTCTGTTGACCTTACTACCTTTCGCTGTCCCATATCCCCCTCATGGCTTTACTTCCTTCTCTATCTTGTTTAAATTCCATGAGCAGTTACAATCAGTACTTAGCATAAACTCAACCCCCCTGCTCCTCTCCTGCTTTCTTGTAGGAGCTTAGAGAAACCACAGTCTTGTTTCCATCAATGCAGACATGCTGACCAGTTTCACTCTAAATTTACGTTCACTAACCTCATCAGTCATGGTTACTTCCCTGCAGTCATATACTGTATTTCTGTAGTCTACTCATTCCATCTTTTGCATGACTCTTTCATTCCTTCTGTTTTCCTCTGACCTCCAACACCTACCCATCTTCACTTTCAACCTGTGAACCTTGCTTCCTGTTTAATTGAGGAAAGAATAGCAAGCAGAAGAGAATTTTGATAACTCATCCCACAATCCCACATAATACCCAGTTACTCACATCTGTGTTCCACACTCTACTTTTTCACTGACAGTGTAGAGAAGGTGTTCTCTGTCAGACCACCCTTCCCCTTATGCAGTAGATTTCATCCCCTCTTGATTCAAGGTCATTGCTGTAGCAGTTCTCTACTCTCTCCTGTAAATGCAGTTTTCCTTCTCTGCCACATCTTTCCTGTCTGTGTGGAGATATGATGCTAACTCATCCATCTTAAAAACATTAACAAGAAAACACTACTGCTCTTTTTTTTTTTTTAACACTACTCTAAACTGTTTCCTCTTTCTATCACCCCATTTCTGTTCTTCCCTTTACACCAAAACTCCTTGAAGGAATTGTCCACACCACTTACTTGTATTATTTTTTGAACCCAGGTTATTTAGGTTTTTATTTGCACAGATGACAAACTTCTTATCAAGGTCACCAAAGACTTCATGTTGCTAAATCCAGTGGTTGGTTCGTACCCTCAGTCTGTTTGACCAGTCACCAATATATGGCACAGTTGGGCTGTTCTCCTTGAAATACTTTCTTCACTTGACATTATCCTGGTTTTCTCCCATACCTCACTAGTTTCATCTCGGTCTCTTTTTTTTTTTTGATTCTTCAACTACTAAACTTCCAAATGTTGGCAAGCTCAGGGTCTCATTCTGTTTCTGTGTGTGTGTGTGTCTTTCACTGTATCTTTTTTATTTTACCATCTGCACTTTTCTCTTGATAATCTCATGCAGTTCCTGGCTTTGAATACTCTCTGTACATTACTGACTCCTATCCCCATCCTGGACCTCCTCACTTTTATACCCAAGTGCCTCATTACCACCACCACCTGGAGAAATGCTCAGTAGGTATCTCACACACCTGTTTCTCCATCTGATTGAATGACAGTTCATCCTTTTAGTTGGTAAGACCAAAAAACCTTTTGAGTCATCCTTAATTCTTCTGTTCTTCTCACACTTCATATGCATTTCTGATCCTATCACTTCTATTTTCAAAATATATCCAAAATTTGACCTCTTACTGCCTCTACTGCTCTGCTTTGGTTTATTATCTTGCACCAGACTTTTCAGAGACACTCAGGTGCTCATATTTCAATGTTGGCCTTTTATTTGATTCTCTTTTCACCCCCAGTTGTGTTTGCATCTTTACCATTTAAAAAAAAAAAAGGAAAACAACAACATGGAATGTGTGGGTGGCAAGTTTTTTTAGTGAGCCTGTGTTTTTCTTAATTACTTGACTGATTGTATCGTTCTAAATTCAGAATTTTTTTTTTCAAGATTTGTTTATTTGAGAGAGAGAGTGCGCCTGTGAGGGGGTGGGGGCAGGGGCCAGAGGGAGAGTAGCCTCAAGCAGACTCCCTGCTGAGCAGGGAGTCTGGCACAGGGCTTGATCCCACAGCCCATGGGATCATGACCTGAACTGAAACCAAGAGTTGGATGCTTAACCAACTGAGCCACCCAGGCACCTCAAGAATCTTTTTCTATAAAATTTTGAGGGTATTGGTTTGTTGTATTCTAACTTTCTGGTGTTGCTGATGCCAGTCTAATTCTTAGTCACTTTTCTCTCTGGAAGCTTTATTCTCAGAGTTCAGAAATGTTACCACACTGATTCCTGAGTGGCTCTCTGTGCACCTTACAAATCCGAAGACTCCAGGTCTCTTTAACCTAATAAATTCTCTGTCTTAGATTAGTTTCTGTCTTGTATCTGTTCCTCCGTTCCTCGCCCATGTTTTGTTTTGAATTTCTATTGAATGCAATATTGTGTGTATATATACTTTTTCCGTTATTTTCATCTCTGTCTCTTGGTTTTATAGTTTGGGAGATTAAAATACAAAACCAACTACAAGAAAGAAAGCACAACTGAAAGCAGCTTAAAGAGTAAAGATTAAATTTAGACTGCAGATTGGACAAGCTTTTACTTTTACTTGCTGTTGATAAATCTTACTAAAACTGTATGCAAGGGACTTTTTTGTTTTTTTAGGAATAAAACCATAAAGGACAAGGTGGATTTGGAAAGGAGAAAAGAAAGCAAAATTTTGGAGTTTGAAAAGCAAAGGGATGAATTTAAATGACTTAGAATTCTGAGTTGAGAAAGCTGCAACCTAAGTAGACAGTGGGGTAAGCCAAGAACTAACCTTATTTCCACCTAGACTCCTAAAAGACTTAGCAATTGGCATCACCAGTTGCAATGGAAACTAGAAGACTATGAAGTAATGAGGACTGGAGATGGAGTTAAAAACTGGAAGATTAACTCAAAATTTGTTTTGACGGTGGTCAGATTTCCAAATCTCCTTTTGCATTTCACACAGCTGGACAGCTACTCTTCCCCAACACTGGTACTGTCTAGAGAGGGTAAAATAGAGTTTCTGGAAAAACATGGGCACCATTAAGAACAGCTTGGAGCAAATGGGGCATAGAAGAAGCTTGCATCTGCCTGGTGCTTATTATTTAATAAGCTATTCATTCTGGAGAATTACTGGGCACCTACAGTGACTGCATGCTAGACAATATGATAGGTGCTAGGAAACAAAAGAGCATTAGAGACAAGATTCTTGAGAACGCCACATCTAAGATGCATCCTGGCAGATAATTACAGTTAGCCACATGAAGAGGCGTCTAGGAGGAAGCGTCTGGTCCCAGGCCATAGGGTGTTTGCAGTCTGTCAGGGAACAACTAGAGCCCAAAACTTTTATCCTAACCCATAACACCTTGCAGCTCACTTAAGGTTGGATCACACTAACTCTCAGTCAGGTCCTCAGGTCAGTCAAGTTCCTTCAGATTTGAGGCCTTTTCACAAGGTGCTTTGAATTGGAGTTTTTTGCCCTGCTTCTTATATGGCTGTGGTTGAAGAAATGAGCGGTGCAACAGATTAAGAAGTCACAGTGGAAAGAAAAAAGCAAAGAGCTCTGGAAGGCTTAAGTGACAGTGGAAATGTGTCAAATAACAAGCTCAGGCACTCTCCCCTTCCCTTTTATTTTGCTTCCACTGCTAAATTTATCTTAATATATTCAGTTTGTCATTTGAATGACAGGCTAACAAGTCTGAATTATCTTGGTGGATTTAGGGAGCCATTGAAAGTTTTTTAGCCAATAAGGTAACATGTCAGAGTCTAACTTTAGGAAGTTTATGCTGCAGCATTGTGCAAAAACTGATTGGGGGTGAGGGGAGAGGCTGACAATGGTGACATCAGTTGGAGTATTTTAAGAGTTTGGGAAAGAGGAAATATAGGCCTAAATGAGTTAAAATAGAGAGGGAAGAACAGATACATGAGAAATTAGGAGAGTGGGTTGGCCTTAAAAAAGTTGACTGGGCAAGGACCAGGAAAGAATTGAGTGTTGATGGTACATACAGTAGTTCCTATCAGCTGAAATTGGGATTGGATCAGAAGGGAATTAGGTTTATTTTTCCTGATTCTGCTTGAGCATCATCACCCCTGCAAAGCCTTCCCTGATTGCCATAAGTCGGGAAATGCTAGGTGTACCTTCTGTGTTCTCTTTTTGTCTTCTATTTTCTTCTTGTGCTTACCATGCCTGTCTTACTGTGTTTCACAACTAGACATCAGCATCTTTTCCCCCTTGTGTCCCTTGAACATAGCAAATTAACTATTTGTTGGTCACATAAAGCATTACTGTTTCTGAAAATTTACCTGGGTCGGAAAATGTAGTTATACAGCTTGATATTTAATAGAAAAAGACAGTGTGATAAATGAAGACAGTATTAAAGATATTTTATTCTCTCAGATTAATAATGATGAGTATAATTCAGTTTTCTTGTGCCATCCTGTGATTTTTAGAAATGTTTCAGGATCTTATCTACAGTTTCAAAAGGGTCCTTGTAAATATGTTTAGCATTATTACTGTTGTTTTGTTGTTACTGCTTCACCATCTAAATTTTTGAATCTCTTTTTGGTTGTACAATTCTCTCTTCATGCCACTCTCCCTAAATTCTTGTTCTCAGAAGTCATTATTCCGTTATGCTTAGTCTGACCTTCTCGTGGTTGAGGAAAAATATGTCAGTAAATCTGCAAATATTAGTAATTCAAGGGGAAGAATCTTGCATGGGGAAAGCAAGTGAAGTTGCAGATGAGAGGAACTAATAAACTGAGCAAGGTCCCAAACCTGTAATTGTGGGAGGTGACTTTAGCTTAAAAGAAATGTAAGGGTCTTTCCTCTCCTGAGTGCAAACAAGAGGGAAGAAAATGAGTAAAGACGATGAGATGTATTAATGAAAAGGACAAGATCGTTTTGGATCTTTTTAGGCAAATCAGAGGTTACTTTAACCTTTAGAGTTAAAGTAATAAGGAGTAGGTTTTAAGAATGTTTGAAAGGTGAGGGGCGCCTGGGTGGCTCAGTCAGTTAAACGTCCGACTCTTGATTTCGGCTCAGGTCATGATCTCAGAGTCATGAGATCAAGCCCTGCATCAAGCTCCACACTGGGCATGGAACCTGCTTAAGATTCTCTCCCTCCCTCTACCCTTCCCTGCCTCTAAAAAGGCACCCGGGTGGCTTAGTTGGTTAAGCGTCATCTGCCTTTGCCTCAAGTCATGATCCTGGAGTCCCAGGATTGAGTCCCACGTCGGGCTCCCTGCTCAGCAGAGGGCCTGCTTCTCCCTCTGCCCCTCACCCTGCTCGTGCTCTCTCTCACTCTCTCTCAAATAAATAAAATCTTTAGGGGAGAAAAAAAAAAATGTTTGAATGGTGAGGGGAAAGTCACCTGGGTTGTGAACTCTGGAGGTGGAGGTGGTTTTTTGTTTTCAGATTGCCAGTGATTGGTGTGTGATAAGTGCTGAGGAGATTGAGAATATTGCAAAGAGAAGGTTGGTAGAGATGTCTGTTGGGGTGACAGGTCTGTAATTGGGTACAGGAAAAGATGATAGAGGCCAGAGACAGATAGTTTCACTCAGTGGAGTAATATTCCCTAACAGAAAGTAGTGTGGGTGAGGGTGAAGAAGGGGCCAAAGAGGAGAGTGCAGGTGTATAGAAAGTGAATCTTTGTGTAGGCAGTTTTTGATGTGATTCACAAGCAGTCCTGTGTCCCTCTCCCAAGTAAAAAATCAAGAGCATGCTTACTACCATCCTTCCATCAGGGTCTGTGCAAGGGTATTACATTGTAGAAGAGATAGCTTTATAAAGCTACTCTTCGTATTTCAATAATTAAACCGTATATAATAGCTTATTCCAAATAAACAGTATCTCGGATGCTTTCAGCAATACTTAGTGTGTATGATACTAGTTGTGCAACAAGACATGTACTTATGGATAAATACCAGAAAGAGAAGAAAAGGCCAAGTGCAACTTTACACTTTTTTTCCCCTGGTTCGATATTTTTGCATATATTCTGTTTTTTAAATAATGCTGTTTTTCTGTTTTCCCATCCTGTTGATAATCCAGTTCTTTCTTTTTGATGTAGTCATTCTCCCATTTTATTCTAAGTAGGTGTATTGTATAATTTAATTCAATTCCCTTGATATTAAACAATGTTCAGTAATTTTGGAAATTGCTTACTTAATAGCTTTTTCCCCTGTGGAATTTATTCAAGAAATATGCAAATGTGAGCAATATGTAGGATACAGTGTTAGGTACTGAGGGAGTTGCAAAGATTATTTAGATACAAATTTTTCTCTGAAATTTTTTTTTTTTTTAAGATTTATTCGTTTGAGAGAAAGCAAGTGGTGGGAGGGGCAGAGGGACCAGGAGAGAATCCTCATGCAGACTCCAGCTGAGTGCTGAGCCTGATGTGGGACTTGAGCTGAGCTGAAACCAAAAGTCAGATGCTCAACCAGCTGGGCCACCCAGGCACCCCTCTCCTGAAGATCTTTCAGTTCTAGGAAGGGGGAGGTATAGACAGTGTGACAGAATGCTCTGTTATTTTTAGAGGAAGAATGTGTTATTTCCACCTGGAAGTATTACTGATAGAGTTGTATGATGATTAATTTTGTGTCACCTTGGCTGGGCCAAGTGCCCAGATATTTGGTCAAATATTCTGGATGTTTCTGTAAAGATGTTTTTTGAATGAGATTAATTTTTAAATCAGTAGACTCTAAGTAGATTACTCTCCACCATGTGAGTCGGTCTTATCCAATCAGATGAAAGCCTTAATAGAGCAAAGAGTGACTTCCTCTGAGCAAGAAGGAATTTCGCCAGCAGACCACCTCTGGACTCAAGCTTCGGCTCTTCCCTGGGTCTCCAGCCTGCCAGCCTACTTGCAGATTTTGGATTTTCACATGAGCCAGTTCCTTAAAGTAAATCTGTGGGTTGTGTGTCTGTGTATGTGTCCTTTTGGTTCTGTTTCTCTGGAGAAAGCTGATGAATACAAGTAGCATATAAGCTGAAATTTAAGATGTGTTGCGTTTGGGGAGAAGCTGTGGTAGAAGACAGAAAACCTGCGCTGGCTATTGAGAATAATGAGCTTCGTTGGAACTTAAGTTTGTGTAAGTGGGATGGGACTAGATCTTACAAGTGATACTTGACAGAAGTTTTAACTTTAAGGCTACATCAAAAATCTTATTCTAGGGGCGCCTGGGTGGCACGGTCACTTGAGCGTCCATCTCTTGCTTTCAGCTCTGGTTGTGGTCTTGGGGTCATGAGCCCAGTATCGGCTCTGTGCTGGGCACGGAGTCTGCTTGGGATTCTCTGCCCCTCCCACTTGTGCTCTCTCTCTCTCTCTCAAATAAATAAATCTTTTTTAAAAAATCTTATTCTACATTTACATTTGAACTTAGGCTTAGATTTCTAACTTACTTTGGGCCTTTCTTGAATAATTCAACCTTTCATTTATTGCTCTCACATTTTAGTATTCAACAGACTTGTTTTCTTCCTTAGCCATCAGTATTAGAGCCTGATTTACAGTTTTTAGTTTGTCCAAAAGTGAAGTCTTTTGGAAAATACTAATGATATCATTTTGTGCATACTGACTGTATTTAACTATGTATACGATTGTCATGTTTAAACTTAAAAGCTTTGGTATTTTATATTGGAGATACTTTATTAGGAATTTGGTCATTACAGATCTTCCCTCTAGCCATGTAGTATGACTGTATGCTCAGGTATTAATATACTGGTAACTAGGTTTGACATTAGTGTGATGTTTGAACTTTATTAGAAATAGAGGGGTTTTTTTAGGTAAATGATTTTGCCAGAAACTTGACCCTTTCTGTGTATTTTTTTTTTAAAGATTTTATTTATTTATTCGACAGAGACAGAGACAGCCATTGAGAGAGGGAACACAAGCAGGGGGAGTGGGAGAGGGAGAAGAAGGCTCATAGTGGAGGAGCCTGATGCCGGACTCGATCCCATAACGCCGGGATCACGCCCTGAGCCGAAGGCAGACGCTCAACCGCTGTGTCACCCAGGCGCCCCTTTCTGTGTATTTTTTTAAAAGACCATTATGGGATGCGTGATCATTTGTAGTCAGAAATAGGGAATTGATTATATTCTTTCAGACTAATAGAGAAAATTATTTCCCTATTTCCCACTCTCTTTTATTAAACGTAGGCCTAAAACATAGGCTTTTCTAGTTGGGGAATGAAGGAAAAAAAAAAAAAAACTAGGATACTTAACTAAAACAACATAGCACCATGATGAAGTTTAAGTTTAAAATAGAGAGGACAACCACTCCTAGTTCCAACATCTAACCCAGCTATTCCTATTATTTTGTGTATTCTCTTTGAGGCTATAATTGTGTGTGGGTAGGGGACGATTATTGAGGTGAAATTCATATAACACAATTAACCATTATAAAGTAATGTGATTCCGTGGCAGTCTAGTCACAGTGTTGTGCAACCACTACCTCACTTCAGTTTCAGAATTTTTTCATCACCTTAGAAGAATACCCCTACCCATTACGTAATCCTTCCCCACTTCCCTTTCCCCCCAGTAACCATTTATCTGCTTTCTGTCTCTATGGCTTTTCCCCTTCTCGATATATGTAAAACAGATCATATAATATGTGACCTGGCTTTCCCTTATAAGTGCATCATGCTTTGGAGTTTCTTTCTGGTTGTAACACGTCTCAGCATTTCATTCCTTTTTATGGTTGGATAATACTCTGTTATGTGTATGTGTGTCTAAATATAAAAAACACAATTTGTTTATCCATTCATCTGTTGATGGGCATTGGGTTGTTTCTACCTTTTGGCTCTTAAGAAGAATACTGCTTTGGGGCGCCTGGGTAGCGCAGTCGTTAGGCGTCTGCCTTCGGCTCAGAGCGTGATCCCAGCGTTCCGGGATCAAGTCCCACCCACATCGGGCTCCTCCGCTGGGAGCCTGCTTCTTCCTCTCCCACTGCCCCTGCTTGTGTTCCCTTTCTCGCTGGCTGGCTATCTCTGTCAAATAAATAAATAATCTTAAAAAAAAAAAAAGAATAATACTCCTTTAAACATTCATGTGCAAGTTTCTGTGTGGAAATAGGTTTTTACACATA
Organism: Ursus maritimus; assembly: GCF_017311325.1. Taxonomy (NCBI): domain Eukaryota; kingdom Metazoa; phylum Chordata; class Mammalia; order Carnivora; family Ursidae; genus Ursus; species Ursus maritimus. Next base: position 40,325,817 of record NW_024424341.1, read on the forward strand.
TGAGTAAAATTGCTGAGTAATATATATGGTAATTCTGCTTTTAATTTTTTGAGGAACCACCAAGCTATGTTTTCCACGGCAACTATACCATTTTACATTTCTACTTGCAATGTCAGGGATTCCTATTTCTCTATATCCTTGCCAGTATTTGTTATTTTGTTTTATTATTTTTTTATACATTTGGGCTTTTTTAAAATTCAATTAATTAACATATAATGTATTATTGGTTTCAAAGGTAGAGGTGTATTTTGTTTTATTATTAAAACCATTCTAGTAGTTTTGAAGTGGCATTTCATGATAGATTTGATTTGTATTAACATAATGACCAAGGATATTAAGTCTCTTTTCACAAGCTTGTGGACTACTTGTATATCTTTTTTTGAGAAGTGTCTCTTCAAGTTTTTGCCCATTTTTAATTGGGTGCTTTGTCTTTCTGTTGTTGAGTTGTTGGAGGGGTTTGGGTGTTTTGTTTTGTTTTAAGATTTTATTTATTTGTTAGAGAGTAGGAACAAACAAGGGGAGTGGCAGACAAATGGAGAAGCAGGCTCCTCACTGAGCAAGGAGCCCAATGCAGGATTTGATCCCAGGACCCTGGGATCATGACCTGAACAGAAGCCAGACACTTAACCGACTGAGCCTCCCAGGCATCCCTGTTGTTAAGAGTTCTTTATATATTCTAGATATTAAGCCCTTGTATATGACTTGGAAATATTTCTCACATTCCATAGCTTGTCTTTTACCATGCTCAGTATTGTTCTTCGATGCACTTGTTTTGATTTTTATGAAGTCCAGTTTATTTTTTCTTTTGTTGCTCATGCTTTCAGTGTCAAATCTGAGGTCATAAAGATTTACTCCTATGTTCTCTTAATAGTTTCATAGTTTTGGCTTATATTTAGATTGTTGACCCACTAAAAGAAAAACTGGGATGTCTGGGTGGCTCAGTCGATTGAGCGTCAGACTTTTGGTTTCTGCTTGGATCATGATCTCAGGATCATGGAATTGAGCCCCGTATTGGGCTCTGCCTTGCTCACACGCTCTCTCACTCTCGCTCTCAAATAAATGAATCTTTAAAAAAGAAAAAAATGTGCTTTTTCCTCTGCTCACCAGTTTACTCAGTAGTTCTGGCCACCACATGTTCAGTCAGTCACATCAACCAGTTCTCCCAGCTCCATAGACACCAACTGGGTATCCTACAATTTAATTCAGTTCTGACAGTATCTATCTGAAGTTAGTGTCAGATCTCACAGGTTAAGGGCTTAGTCCCACGAGACAACCTACCCCAGCCTACTTCACACACTGGTCTCAAGTTGCAAATTATCAACTGTCCTTCTGACCAAGTACAGGCTATAAATTGAGGCTTCCCATGACCCCCTCCTTGGTTTGATCATTTGCCAGAATGGCTCATAGAACTGAGGAAAACAGCTTACTTATTAGATTACCAGTTTATTATAGGAGGATACAAGAGGAACACCCAGATGGAAAAGATACATAGGGCAAGATATGTAGGAAGGAGTGCAGTGATCTTGTCGTTTCCAGGCGAGTCATCCTCCCAGCACCTCCACGTGTTCACCAACCCAGCAGCTCTCTAAACCCCATAGTTTAAGGGTTTTTATGGAGGCTTCATCACATGGGTGATATGATCAATTATCAACTCCGTCTCCAGCCCCTCTCCCCTCCCCAAAAGTTGGTCTTTCTGGTGACCAGCCCCTTTTCTGAAGCTATCCAGGAGCCCACCAAGAGTGTCCTCATTAGAAAAAAAGATGCTCTTAGTACCTTTATTTCTAAGGAAGTTACAAAGGTTTTAGGAGCTCTGTCCAGGAGCTGGAGACAAAGACCAAATATATATTTCTTATTATATCACAACATCACACCCACTTTGAGTTAATTTTTGTTTGGAATAAGGTATTCTTGTATATGGTCATCCAGTTGTCCCAAAACCATGTTTTGAAGACTCTTCTTTCCCCCATTTGAATATTCTTGGACCCTTATTAAAATCAATTTGCCATAGATGTTTGGGGTTTTTTTAAGACTGTTCCATTCCGTAAATCCTTATGTTAGTACACACTGTTTGACTACTGTAACTTTGTAGTAAGTTTTAAGATTGGGTAGTACAAGTCTTCCAACTTGTTCCTGAATTTGAAGTTTGGTTTCTCCAATTTGAGAGGGAAGTGGATTATAATTTTGATAGGGATTGCACTGAATCTGTAGAGCTCACTCTGGGGAGCATCGTAATCTTTTTTTTTTTTTCTTTTGAGAGAGAGAGGATGCGCACACACGAGCAGAGGGGGAGAGGGGAGAAAGAGATGCACACTCCCAACCAAGCATGGAGCCTCATGTGGGGCTCAGTCCCAGGACCCTGAGGTCATGACTTGAGCCAAAGTCAGCCGCTTAACCAACTGAGCCACCCAGGCAACCCTGGAGTGTTGTAATCTTAATAAGTCTTCCGGTCCATGAACATGGGATGACTTTCCATTTATTTAGCTGCTCTTTAATTTGTTTCAGAAGTGCTTTTAATTGTCAGTATACAAGTCTTTCACCTCCTTGGTTAAATTTATTCTTAGATATTTGATTCATTTGGATGGTACTGTGAGATTGTTTTCTTAATTTCTTTTTGTTTGATTATTGTTGTATATAGAAACAGCTGATTTTTGTGTGCTGATATTGCACCTGTAACTTAGCTGCATTCATTGATTAACTCTAGCTTTGTTTAGTTTTTTTATGGATTCTGTATATATAGAATTACCATATGGAATCATGTCATCTGCATAAAGAGAATTTTACTTCTTCCTCTCCAATTTGGATGCCTTTTATTTATTTTTCTTGCTAATTATGTTGGCTAGGACTTCTAGTACATTGAATAGCAGTGGTGGAAGTGGACATTCTTGTTTTGTTTCTGATCTTAGGGGAAAGTTTTCAATCTTTTACCATTAAATATGATGTTAGCTATTGGTTTTTTATATATGCCATTTATCCTGTTGAAGTTATTTCCTTCTATTCCGTGTTTGCTAAATGTTTTTTTATCATGAAAGGATGTTAAATTTTATCAGATACTTTTTCTGCATCTATTGAAATTATCATGTCAGGTATTTTCCCCCTTTGGTCTGTTAATGTGGTGTGTATTACATTGGATCTTTTTTTATGTTGAACCACCTTGATTTCTTGGGATAAAATCCCCATTGGTCATGATATGTAATCCTTTTTAGGTATTTTTGGATTCTGTTTGCTATTATTTTGTTGAGGACTTATGTATTTGTATTCATAAGATATTGGTCAGTAGTTTTCTTATGGTATCTTTGTCTGACTTTAGTGTCAGAGTAATGTTGGCCTCAAAGAATATATTAGAACATGTTCCCTTTTCTTCTCTTTTTTGGAGGAGTTTGAATAGGGTTGGTGTTGTTTCTTTAAATGTTTGCTCAAATTTGCCAATGAAACCATTTGGTCCTTGTTCTTTTTCTGGAGGTTTTTGATTACTGGTCCAGTCTCTTTACTTGTTACAGATCCATTGAGATTTTCTGTTTCTTGAGTCAGTTTTGGTAATTTGATGCTTCTGGGGATTTTTCTATTTCATACAGACTTTCTAATTTGTTGGTATTTGTTTGTAGTTTTTTTCTTATAAGCCTTTTAAATTCCATGAGATTGGTAGTAATGTCCTTGCTTTCATTTCTGATTTTAGTTACTTGCATTTTCTCGCCTTTTTCCCTTAGTCATTCTAGCTAAAAGTTCGTCAGTTTTGTCTTTTCAAAGAATCTACTTTTGGTTTTGTTGATTCTGTTTTTCTGTTCTCTGTGTTGTTAATCTCTAATCTCTCTTCTTTCTTTCCTTCTGCTGGATTTGGGTTTAGTTTGCTCTTATTCTAATGTTTAAGGTGTAAAGTTGATTTGAGGTGTGGTTTTTTTTTTTTAAACTTATTTATTTGAGAGGGAGCACAAGTGGAGGGAGACAATCTTCAAGCAGACTCCCTGCTAAGCATGGAGCCTAATGTGGGGTTCAGTCCCATGATCCAGGAGATCGTGACTTGAGTTGAAACCAAGAGTCAGATGCTCAACCAACTGAGCCATCCAAATGCCCTGGGATGTTTTTTTTTTTAATGTGATTATGGCTGTAAATTTCCCTCTTGAGTATGGCATTCTTTACATCCCATAATTTTGGCACATTGTGTTTTCTTTTCTGTCTCAAATTTTCTTAATTTCCCTAGTGATTTCTTTTTGGACTCGTTGGTTGTTTAAGAGTGCGTTATTTAGGGGCGCCTGGGTGGCACAGCGGTTAAGCCTCTGCCTTCGGCTCAGGGCGTGATCCCGGAGTTCTGGGATCGAGCCCCACGTCAGGCTCTTCTGCTATGAGCCTGCTTCTTCCTCTCCCACTCCCCCTGCTTGTGTTCCCTCTCTCGCTGGCTGTCTCTCTCTCTCTGTCGAATAAATAAATAAAATCTTAAAAAAAAAAAAAAAAGAGTGCGTTATTTAATTTCCAGGTCCAGTTTCCTTTTATTATTCATTTCTAGCTTTATTCTATTGTGGCCAGATAAGATATTTTGTAAAATTTCAGGTTTTTTCAATATATTGAGAGATGGGAGTTAATGAATGGTAACAACTGGCCACTATGCAAAATGTCAAAATTTACCACAAGTTAACAGTCTTACTTCATCAAGTACTCGCATGGGTGCTGCAAGTGTGTGATTAGATTCCATAGTTCCAAAGTGGTTTATTCAGACTTCACATGCCAAGTCAGTAGTTTCATCGGTGTTGGGACTGATTCCTGGATCTTCCTACTTTGCCATCTTTTCATGTCAGTCACCTGTGTTTTTTAGGTAGTTGTAATCTTTTGAAAATTACAGTTTTATAATCTGCCTCATAAAACATGTTTAATGTTATTATATATCTAATTTTTTAAAATTCTTTATTTTATTGATTTATTTGAGAGAGAGCAAGCAAGCAGGCATGAGAGGGAGGAGAAACAGAGGGGGCAAGAGAAGCAGACTCCCCACTGAGTGCAGAGCTGGAAGCAGGGCTCAATCCCAGAACCCTGAGATCATGACCTGAGCCGAAGGCAGACGCTTAACCAACTGAGCTACCCAGGCACCCCTTAATTCTCTTTTCTAAGTAGGGGCTTAAAGCACAACATGGGGCTTGAACTCACAACCCTGAGATGGGGAGTCACATGCTCCACTGACTGAGCCAGCCAGGTGCCCCTGTATTTACTTAACTCTTTGATAATACAAATAATATACTTATTTTGAAAAGAAAAACAAAAAAACCAGAGTTGTAGAATTAGAAGTAAGGAATTGCATCCAATAAATCATATTATTTTGGTGAGTTTGAGTCTCTTTACGACTGACCCTTTTAAGTTCCTCTTCACTATTACTTGTCTGGTAACTTCCAAACTGGTCTTCCATTTTCATTTTGTTTTCCACCGTCACAGAAGGACAAATACTGTAGAATGGTGGTTGCCAGGACCAAGGGGGGGGGAATGAAGAATTCAGTTAAGCAATATGATAAAGTTTTAGATCTCTACAACGTTTTGCTATACAAATACTGTACTATAGTGCTTAAAATTTTTTAAGAGGGTAAATCTCATGTGTTCTTACCACAATTTTTAAAAATTAAAATGATAGCATTAACAAAAATGCTGGTAGTGAAGTATACCTAATAAAATTGTTAGCTTCAAAGAAAAAATGAAAGCCTGATGGAAGAAGATATAAGAATTGAGGCTTGTTGCTGGAGACAAGGAAGATGTGCATCAAGATCAGGGAGGACCGTGCAGTAAGTACTTTTAAGACTAATTATGTAGCCAGATTGAGCCAAGAGGAAACTTGGGGTGAGTGGATATCATATACTAGTTTTCTGTGATTTGTTGTGTTTAATTGCTGTTACCTCCAAGTGCAAAAATTAAATAACAAGAAAAATTGGGGATGAACCAGTGTGATTTCTCACTATACTAACAATTCCTTTACTTAACATTTGCACATGAGCTAATTCATGTGTTGAAATGTGTTGTACCTGAGCAGTAGTGGTGATTTTTCTGCCTTTTCAGTGCTCTCATGCCTTTCTTTCCACTCTGAATGCCCAGGTTGTTTGTGTTATCTTCCAGCCATGTGTGCCCTTCTGATCTCTGTTAATTAATTTGTTCTTTGTAATGGTACAACAGTTGTCTGTTGGAAATCCTAAATCTGATCAAACCAGTCTCCATCATTAGAACATGTTTCTCATACTCTTGGTGTGTGCAATTCATCCTCCAATGTCTCTATTTTCATACTTTTCCATTTTCCTCTTTTGCTGTATGATAGAGGTTTTCTTCACACCACGTTTTGGAAAATATGCCCTTAGTTTTAAACACTATTGTTGGTTACCTTTAGGACCTCAAATAAAAAATTTAAGCCTACATATATTAATTTATCAACGTCCCAAAAAAATTTATCAAGTGACTCGCTACTATAACAGATGAGAGTTTTAATTTATATATTTCCTTTTGTGTTTTCATCTTCCAATATTTGTTAGAATACTATGTGATAGACCATCCTGACTTTTGTCAGTATGTAACTTAGTAGCTTTTTTCAGAACTATTAAACTTACATTCTGTTCTAAGACCATAGTAAATTGTCATACACATTTGTGTGGTTAAATGAATTTATTCTTCATCTCTTATTTATTTAAATTCAGTTAATTAACATAGAGTGTATTACTAGTTTCAGAGATAGAGTTTAGTGATTCATCAGTTGCATATAACACCCAGTGCTCATTACATCAAGTGCTCTCTTTAATGCCCGTTACCCAGTTACCCCATCCCTCCACCCACCGCCCCTCCAGCAACCCTCAGTTTGTTCCCTAAACTTAAGAGTCTCTTATGGTTTGTCGCCCTCCCTGATTTCATCTTATTTTTCCCTCCCCTCCCCTGTGGTCCCCTGTTTCGTTTCTTCAGTTCCACATATGAGTGAAATCATAGAATTGGTTGACTTCACTTAGCATAATACCCTCTAATTCCATCCACGTCATTGCAAATGTATTCTTCATCTTTTATCTTTTGTTTGATACCACTGTTTCTGTGAGTTTTTTAATTTGATATAGCAAAGGGTAAGTCTCTATAGCTTATAGTGCACTAAATCTTTTTCTAGAAATACAGCGAAACCTTTTGATCAAATTCAGGTCTTCGTGTCAGGAAATTTCTGTTACATCTTTTTTTTTTTTTTTTTTTTTTTTTTTTTCAGGGAGGAAC
>NW_024424341.1:40333032-40351449 GCF_017311325.1 Ursus maritimus
GGAACACAAGCAGGGGGAGTGGGAGAGGAAGAAGCAGGCTCATAGCGGAAGAGCCTGATGTGGGGCTCGATCCCAGAACGCTGGGATCACGCCCTGAGCCAAAGGCAGACGCTTAACGACTGTGCCACCCAGGCGCCCCTCTGTTATATCTTTAAAGTATATTTTCTCTTACTGTCTTGTCTGGATCTGCATAACAGTCATCAACTATTTTATTGCTGTACTTTTTCTTTACATCTTACTTGCTTTTTCTCAGAATTTTTCTCAATTAATGACCTGGTTTTACTGCTTCGATGTAGTTATTTACTGCTTTATTGATGTAGTTATTCTGCTGTTAGATTTATCTTGTCTGTTCTTCTCTTTCCTTAACTCTGTATGCTACCTTCTCTTTTCAATGTCATTTTGATCATAAGAACTTTATTTTTCTCAAGAAGGTAAAGCAGTTCTTTCTGAAATTTTCTTCTATTTCCTATGACGAATATTAATCCTGAATGGATTTTTCATCTGTCTAGTGACTACATGGGTATAGTTTGAATGGTTTTGTTAGGCCATGGAAAACCTAATGGAGCTTGTCAGCCTTGGAAAACCTTGTGGAGCTTGTCGGTGGTTTTTGTACAAGGAGGACTTTGAGGGGGCGCCTGGGTAACTCAGTCAGTTAAGCATCTGCCTTCAGCTCAGGTCATGATCCCAGGGTCCTGGGATCAAGTCCCGATTCAGGCTCCCTGCTCATCCGGGAGCCTGCTTCTCCCTCTCCTTCTGCCTCTCCCCCTCCCACTTGTGCTCTCTCTCTCTTTCTCAAGTAATCTTTTAAGGAAAAGAAAGGAGGACTTTGACTTTTCCTCCCTCTGCTTCAAGATGAACTAGTCTGTTCCGAGGCCTGAGGCTGTATACTTTGTGTACTGGTGATGTTGCTGCTGCCGCCACTAAGGTTAGGGATGACTTTGATTTATATGTAATTTTCTTCTTTTTTTTTTTTTTAAAGATTTTATTTATTTATTTGACAGAGAGAGACAGCCAGCGAGAGAGGGAACACAAGCAGGGGGAGTAGGAGAGGAAGAAGCAGGCTCATAGCAGAGGAGCCTGATGTGGGGCTCGATCCCGTAACGCCAGGATCACGCCCTGAGCCGAAGGCAGACGCTTAACCGCTGTGCCGCCACCCAGGCGCCCCTGATTTATATGTAATTTTCTTAATCCTGATTTTTCTGGCTCTTTATCCTTCCTTTCAGATAAAGGGCAAAATATAGAACCTTGTCATTTACTCCTGCCCTATAAAGTAGTCTTTGGCCACTAGGGGAAGAGGAACTTCAACTAGGGTATTCCAGATCTTTTCCCTTAACCACATCAGTGTTCCTGTCCCCATCTACCAATATGGAGGTGCCGGTGAACATTTCTCAGGGCATGCTGCATATGGATTCTCAGATTGATCTTCCAGTTTGGACTAAGTGATTCAGTATTGGAGTGATACTTTTTAATAAAATTTCACGGTATAAATTTGAGATCTCCTAGTTTAGGGATATTTTAACTCTTTTTGGCTATTTTCTTTAGTTTTAGGGGAGGATATCCTCCTGCAAGCCTACATCTATGTCACCATCTTTCCTGGAAGTATCATAAGTGATAGAAAGACTTTTTAGCATAAAGGAGGGAGGTATTATTTAAAATGAACTAATATTCATATTTAATCTAACCCTGGATCAGTTCTGCAGAAAAATGCATACATTCAAAACGTTGCACAATCTGAAGGGGTTCTACTCCCTCAAGGACACTCTTAAATGGATAATACATGATCTTTCAAACTTTCTTACTTGAAACTTCTGTATGGATGTAGACATTTTCAGAAAAGTCTGAGACAGTGAGCCTGAAACTTTAGTGTTCTTAAGAAACTCTTGAGGACTTGGTTTAAAATGCAGATTTCTGGACCCTCTCAGAAAGTCTGATTCAGTGGATTTGAATAAGATCCCAGAAATCTTTTTAGCCAGCTTACCCTGGTGTAGGTGGTCCGCAGTTTAACTTTGAGTAATGCTACCTTAAGTGTTGAAATAATCAGATTTAATTATGAGATATTTTAGGTAACTAGGCCATTTCACGCTGTCCCCTGGGGCTAAATACCTGACAGCTGCTTGGCTTGGCTTCTAGAGGACCTACTACTCACCAAGATAGATGTTCCCTTCATTGTCTTCTCTTAATCCAAAAACTCAATTTCCCAAACTTTGGGATTTTGTGGACAGGGAAATCACTTGCCATTCCACCCCCCAACAAGAAATCTCACATAGGTTTGCCAATTTTTTATTTTGCTGAATGATATTAAAAATAAATCAACAATGAAAGAAGACATCTTTAACACCTCCTCTCAGCACAACCACCAAAGATATAAATAAATAAAAATGTAGGATGAACATGACCTCATAATACAGATTGTCTTTTAAATTGAGTACATTTAGCTCTAGGCAGAACCCACTCTATTTTCTTCTTTTAAAGAAAAACAAAACTTCTTTAGCTACAGATTAATGAATATTTTCTCACAGATGACATTTAAGAACTGCTGTTTATTGGTATTTGGAAGAGTGCATTTCTCAGGGCACTACCTGAATATGATGAGTAAAACATGTATCTTATAGTCTCTGTTTTCTCACCAGTTCGGTCCTTTGGTACAGAAGACAGACCAACAGATCGTCCAATACCACCTCGAGATGAAGTCTTTGAATACATCATATTCCGTGGGAGTGATATTAAAGACCTCACTGTTTGTGAGCCACCAAAACCACAATGTTCTTTGCCTCAGGACCCAGCTATTGTTCAGGTAACTGTTGGTAAATTTGTCTTGGAGTGCAAGAAAACTTCAAGTACATGGCTAGTCTTGGCTTTTACCTCTCTTGGATTTTGGTTTTGGGGTGTTTTTTTTTCCCCCTCAATTGAATGTTCATGTGCTTATCATTTCCTAGTTACCTAGATACCTAAAATACCTGGATGATGTTTTCATCTAGGCTTTTTTCTTTAGATCATCAGTTGGGACTAAATAAGTAGTAGAAGAGGGATTTATTTTTATCATAAAATATTTTCTAATTTTAGCAAGTTATAGCTTACATTTATTGAGGTCTAACTGTATGAGAAGCACTATTCAAACCACTGTACATATAGTAAGTCAGTCCTCACAATACTCTCTGAGCTTGGTACTGTAATTATAGTATAGCTATACAATTCTGATTTTTACAAGTGAACAAGTGAGTATATTAAGGTAGAGCCACAATTTGGACAGAACCAGGCAGTCTGGCTCTGGAATCCAGGATCCATGTCACTTACTATATTATTCACATTTGGTTCATATTACAAACCAGAGTGGTAATGGCTACTCTTAGGTAAGATTATTAGGTTCAGTGAAAAAAAGTAATAAATCACATTGGTATCATGTGTATATATGTGTGTGGTATATTGGTATCATATCTATGTAACATAATATGCATGAAGTGTTGTATAAAATAGCACAAACGTAAAAGGATTTTTAACATACACAGGTATATTGTTCGATTCTCTAAAGTACGAAAAAGGACGCCTAGGTGGCCAAGTCCATTAAGAGTTTGCCTTTGGCTCAGGTCATGATCTCAGGGTCCTGGGATTCAGTCCCACACTGGGCTCCTTGCTCAGCAGGGAGCCTGCTTCTTCCTTTGCCTACTCTGCCTACCACTCCCCCTGCTTTGTGCGTGCACGCGTGTTCTCTCTCTCTCTCTCTCTCTCACAAATAAATAAAATATTTAAAAATAAATAAGTAAATAAATAAGGTATGAAAAAAGAAGACCCTAAGTATTCTCAGTAAAAGAAATTTAAAAATTATATTTTATCAAAAACAAATACATGATTTCTAAAAGATTGTAAATTATAAATTAAAGAGGATGTTCGTTACAGTGCTTATTTACATGATAATTGGAAGTATATAGAAACTGCCTGAATTTTAGTTACAACAGCAGAGGAAGCAGATTGACATAGGAGTATTTTCATTTTAGGGGCATAGCTGATTAAAAGCTTATCGCCCTCATGATTTTCCTTTTGGATCCATTTTCTTCTCAACCCTTTTCTTGTCAGCCTTTGGTCATTTGCACTAAAATATGCTTGTTGATTTTTTTTTTTAAGTAATGTAATACTTTTAGATTTTTTAAAATTAACTTTCCCTATTTTATGCTGTGATAAAATCTTAATTTTCCACAAAACAGATTCTTAGAATATATATTATCTTGCATAAGTTTGTCTTACTTCCAATATTAAAATACCTAATGAACTCTTCTGAAGAAAATAATAGGTGGTATATAAAATTAAAATGGAAAAAAAGAGGAGCGCCTGACTGATTCAGTTGGTGGGGTGTGTGACTCTTGATCTCAGGATTGTAGGTTTGAGCCCCATGTCGGACATAGAAAGTACTTAAAAATGAAATCTTTTTATTTTTCCTAAGATTATATTTATTTGAGAAAGCGTAAACACAGAGGGGAGGAGGGGCAGAGGGAGAGGGAGAAGCAGACTCCCTGCTGAGCAGGGAGCTGAATGGGGGACTCGATCCCAGGACCCTTGGGATCATGACCTGAGCCAAAGGCGGACTCTTAACCGACTGAGCCACCCAGGCACCCTAAAAATAAAACCTTTTAAAAAATAGGGGAAAAAAAGAGAGAGAGAGAAAGTACCTTTTAACATTTATTTAATATTTATCTTTCCAATATAAGTTTTTTAATAAGAAATAATTACATTTATTCTTAGAAATTGGAGAAATTCTCTCCTCTCCTCTCCCCCCACTCCTTGTTAAGTCCAACTTTTGAGGAGGTAAGTCTGAAGGAATTATGAGAAAATGTGAATTTTCTTAAATGGAGGGAGAAGAGACACATTTTAATAGAGATAGCCTACACCAAAGAGTAGTGTTAGCTGACTGTCTCTATTTAAAAGTTACAAGCTTTATGGAATCAGAAGAACCAAGTAAACTTAAGTCAGACTGTTGTTGAGTAACTTCTACCAGTCACCATAAATTTTGACTTTTGACCTTTGGGTTAATACATCCAGTAGTATTTATTGAGCACCTGCCATATGCCTGATACTGGCAGTGAACACACAGACACTCCTACCATCAGTGAGCTTATATCCTTTTGGTCATTAGTATGCTTCATATTTGTAATATGTGATATTTTATATTAAGATAATGAGTATATAGTATGCATATATACGTTCTATAATACTTTAGGTATTAATACACTATAATATACTTTAATACTCTATAATACACTTTAGGTTTAGTAAATTGAAATTTTTGTAAAATGTTCTTTAACTTAATGATAAATATATTTAAAAATGTAAATGGTCTTGGGGCACCTGGGTGGCTCAGTTGGTTAAGCATCTGACTCTTACCTCAGCTCAGTTCTTGATCTCAGGGTTGTGAGTTCAAGCCTCACATTGGACTCCATGCTGGACATGGAGCCCACTTTTATAAATAAATAAATAAATAAATAAATAAATAAATAAATGTGAATGGTCTTGTTTGGGATAGTTTGTTTCTATATCACTTCCCTGTAAATTTAATAGTGCGCCTCAAATGATTGAAATATGAGCAAAATCACAAGTGAGATACCTTATTTTTGTCAGCACCAGACTAAAACTCAGTATAACCAAATGTAATTTTTCCCATATTTTTTCTTCAGAGTTACTTATTCAAGTAACTTTTCTTCGGTTCTTTCCTAAACTGCTATAAAACTCTTTACTTAACTATAGAAAAATACATTTATAAGTCACATCAACTATGATTGGCACGTATATACAAATATTGAAATCCGGAGGTGGTTAAACTATTATGGTATTAAATGCATATTGTAAGTTATTATAATTGCTTTTGTATCTAGTAGTTACAATTTAAAGTTTTCTTTAAAAATGTAAATATTCGAATTTTTTTCATTATGTACATGTTGTGTAGAGCCTGGAAAAATAACCCATGATCTTTCTTCAGTCTTCACTAGGCTCATCTACTTCTTCATTCCAGTCAGTGGGTTCCTATGGACCTTTTGGCAGGATGTCAACATACAGTCAGTTCAGTCCAAGTTCATTAGTCGGGCAGCAGTTTGGTGCTGTCGGTGTTGGTATGTTGTGCTTTTTACTTTTTCTTTCTTTTTTCTTTGTTTTTTTAAATTTACCTGTCTTTACCACAAATTTACAGACATGTTGTTTGGTGTTCCTTTTGTAACCTATTAATTTAAAGGCTTTATTTAATGTCCTCAATAACTACTGGCTCTATGAAGCACATTTTTTTTAATCTAGATCTATTCAATTGCCAAATATCATTGAATGTTATTTTAAATTTACATAAGATATATCCATTTAAAATAAGCATTTTTTTCCAGGGCACCTGGCTGACTCGGAAGAGCATGTAACTCTTAATCTTGGGGTCATGAGTTCGAGCCCCACGTTGAGTGTAGAGATTACTAAAAAATAAACTAATCTAAAAAAATCATAGAATAAGCATTTGTTTTCAACAGAATGGGTTTTCAAAAAGGGGATTGGAGATAATGCTATTATTAGGTAATAATAATGCCATTAAGGAGTATTTATATTAGGTAGAATGTGGAAAGATAATCACATATAGCATGTTTGAGGGCCTGGTGCTTTGTTTATTGTTTTAGAAGCATTAACACTGTAAGGAGAAAGCTAGATAATAATCAGATCAGCTCAATGTTGTTTTGTTTTTATAGCTGTGCATTTTAGCTCTTTAGTATACCTTTACTGAAATTTTCACAGTAAAGAGTAACTTTTTAAATCTCAAATTCTAGGGGCGCCTGGGTGGCACAGCGGTTAAGCGTCTGCCATGGGCTCAGGGCGTGATCCCGGTGTTATGGGATCGAGTCCCACATCAGGCTTCTCTGCTATGAGCCTGCTTCTTCCTCTCCCACTCCCCCTGCTTGTGTTCCCTCTTTCGCTGGCTGTCTCTATCTCGGTCGAATAAATAAATAAAATCTTAAAAAAAAAAAAAAAATCTCAAATTCTAGCCCTTAATCTTTTTTAATTCAATTGAAATAACCATTTATCAGTTTACCCTGTTTCTCTGCATCACAAATCCAGTTTCAGGTATATCTTGAAACTCATTAGTATGTTAATGGGTTTTGTTAAAATTAATTCCTTTTTATAAATATACTTTGTTTTATGTAGCTGTGACTTTTTAAGTGTGTAAATGTTTTGCTTATTCACAAAATCAAAAAGGATGGGAAAAAATAAATCCTAAAACTGAATGGATACAAACAGAAATAACTGGTGCTAAGTATATATCAAATTGATAGTATAAGCACACAGAAAAAAGAATTCAAGTAACTTTTACACTCTTAGTAGGGGTATATTGTAAGAATAAATGGAACTGTAAAAAAGAAAAAAAAGAAAGAAAGAAAGAAACCTTGACTTAGGGTTTGTAATTGGTAGTGGTACTGGTGTTAATTTTGAAACTGTTTTGTATGTATTACAGGATAGGGCAAATGACTAATATAGTGATGTTGTTGGGAAATGCTGTAAAGACCATGGAGAAGGGAGAAAGAAATGTAGGGGTAAGAAAGAACCCCATGGTGTTGAATGTGAATTGGAAGCATGAATGTGAACTTGTTTTTTAAAAACTGGTTATTTCCTGGCTTTGTTCATAGAAGGGACCTAGAAGCAGTGATACCCTGTAGCGAAGAATATGTGTAGACCCAGTTCTTGGTTTCTGAATACCATTCCCCACTAAAAGGAACATGGGCCCCTTGAAAAAAGAAGAAGGGGAAACAGTGCTCTTTTTTTTTTTTTAAGTTTGTTTATTTAAGTAATCTCTACATCCAACATGAGGCTCAAACTCATGACCCCGAGATCAAGAGTCACATGTTGTTCTGACTGAGCCAGCCAGGTGCCCCACCAATGTTCTTTTTTAACAAAAAAGTGCCAGCTAATAGAAAGAAGGAATGGTAAATATAGAAAATCACCATTGTTGTAATATCTACTGTAGTAATTAGCAAGGATTATCAGTGGATGCTAAAGTCATTGGGTGAACAGTGTTGGACAGAATATTAAAATGGCTAAAGTATTATCACACAGTTAACTAATTACAGACAGGATGACATTGTGCTTTTATAATGGAGACCTCTCATGGTCACCATTTTAATCAAGTCATAAAGTTTGGCATTGCCGTAGTTAACTAATTAAATGTGTCCTAATGTGGTGATACAGGAAGGAGGTAAATCCAGATTTACCCTGTTAGCTATAACTGTTAGAATCCTATTCTGAGGATTTAAATAAGGAGGAGTTGCAAATGATCTCTTTGAGACTCCTTTCACTAAATTGAGTAGTTGGCTAACATTGGGATTATTACTGACTGCACTTACCTCATACATTACCGTGAAGATTGCATGTGTAAAGTATTTGAATAGGGTCTAGCACATAGTGTTACGTAGTAAATACTGCTTCTACCATTCTTCAGAGCCTGCTCTTCTAATCAGAGTATTTCTTATAAATGCTTTTATCTAATTTTAATATTATTGGGAGTTGCTAGTTTACTATTATTTGGCTGTCACAAAGGTAGAGGATTTTATTTGTATTATCCATGTCAACTGAGTACTTTTTGCAGTAGATGGTTATTTTTCATTTGATTTCCATATTGGTAGGATAATTTGTGGAATGACTAGAGAGCTATATATAATATTTAGAAGTTGTTAAATGAGGAGGAGGAGGAAAATTATAGCATTGATTGGTGGTAGGTGATTTTTAGAAAAGGAGCTAACTCGGATATGGTTTGTGTTAGCACAAATTAAGCCAGATTTTAATCTAAGCCTCTTGTTTCCAATCCCTAGTGAAATTGACCCTTGAACAAATGTATTTGCACTGTACAGGTCCACTTATATGTGGGTTTTTACCAATAAATACATTAGTAAATGTATTTTTTCTACCATATGATTTTTTTTAAAAAGATATTTATTTGACAGATAGCATGTGTGAGCAGGGGGAGGGAGAGGGAGAGAGAATCTTGAGCAGACACCGGCCTCAGTCTCACGGCCCTAAGATCATGACCTGAGCGGAAACTAAGACTTGGACGCTTAACTGACTCAGCCACACAGGTGCCCCTGAGTGATTTCCTTAATAACATTTCCTTTTCTCTAGCTTACTTTGTTATAAGAATGCAGTACAGTATTCTGACTTAAAAAAAGAAGTTTAGGGGCGCCTGGGTGGCACAGCGGTTAAGCGCCTGCCTTCGGCTCAGGGCGTGATCCCGGCGTTATGGGATCGAGCCCCACATCAGGCTCCTCTGCTAGGAGCCTGCTTCTTCCTCTCCCACTCCCCCTGCTTGTGTTCCCTCTCTCGCTGGCTGTCTCTATCTCTGTCAAATAAATAAATAAAAATCTTTAAAAAAAAAAAAAAAAAGAAGTTTAAATCAGGGAAACACTATTTGGGAATTTTTTTTTCCATTTTAATTTTTATATGTTACAGTCTTTCTACAGGTTTTTTTGCAATTTATATCATGAAGGATTAATATCTATAGCATCTATAGGGCTTCCAAAACTAAGGACCTACACCCAAGAGAAAAAGAGGCAGGTGTTAGGAACTAACTTTGCCTTTCTCAGAAAGAGGAATATAGATGTCCCCCAAATGTGGAAAAATGCTTAAGTTTTGGTTATAATAAGAGATGTACAAATTAAATCTCTACTGAGGCACTATTTCTCATCAGTTTGGCAAAAGCCCACAAGTTTGAGTATGTGTATGGTATTTTTGTAAGATAGGAAACAGCTAACTCTCATACATTGAAAGGGATGATACACCAGACAGAATTAAAACACTATTTTTTTAAAGCTGATGCTAAAATAATTCTTAAGTGCAAAGATCAGGTCTTTAATTTATGGATCCTTAGGAAAAATTAACGATCCCACAATAAAAAACAGCAAAACAGCCATGGCATGCTAAGTCTCATAATAACCATGTGGACAAGACAGAGAACTGTTGGCTGAATAGACAGACAAATGTGTACATT
This sequence comes from Ursus maritimus, assembly GCF_017311325.1. Taxonomy (NCBI): domain Eukaryota; kingdom Metazoa; phylum Chordata; class Mammalia; order Carnivora; family Ursidae; genus Ursus; species Ursus maritimus. The sequence continues at coordinate 40,343,021 of NW_024424341.1, forward strand.
TTAGCCGGTTAAGTAGTCAAGCCATATTATACAATGATTCTCTTAGGTCTCCAGTATTTCGTGCAAATTAATTTTTAATGAAAATTTAGATCATTTTGATGAACATTTAGAAGGCAGACTTATGAACTTTACAGTTACCATAAAGCCAGCTGGATCTATCATACATCGGGGCTAACAGACTAAGGATTGTTCAAGGTCCACTTTGATAAAGTGTAAGGGAATTAAACATTCCATTTAAAAAGTAGATACCATCAAACTGAATTTAAAAAAATAACAAGACCCAACTATATAATGTTTTATAAGAAATACACCGAAAGACAGAAGGGGAACGAATAAAAAACAACATGGCGTACCATACAAACACTAATAACAAGAAAACTATGTTAGACAAATTAACATCAGACAAAGAAACTTAAAGATCAGGGGTACTACCAGAGATAAGAAGGATTCTTCCTAATGGTACAGAGGACAGTTCATCAGGAGGCTTTAACAATCCTAGATGTAACTTTTATAAAATAGTACACCCCAATGTTGTGGGATATAGGTTATTTTCATGTAAACATGGACCACTTAATGGGATAGATCAAATCCTGAGCCATAAAACAAGTTACATTAAATTGAGGATTGAAATCATACATGGTATGTTCTCATAACCATAAGTTAAATAAATATAACTTGAAAAATTCCAAATAATTGGAAATTGAGCAAACTTATAAATCACTGATGAATCAAAGAAGAAAGTGTAGATTAGAAAATACTTTTTAGGGGCGCCTGGGTGGCACAGCAGTTAAGCGTCTGCCTTCAGCTCAGGGCGTGATCCCGGCGTTCTGGGATCGAGCCCCACATCAGGCTCCTCTGCTATGAGCCTGCTTCTTCCTCTCCCACTCCCCCTGCTTGTGTTCCCTCTCTCACTGGCTGTCTCTATCTCTGTCGAATAAATAAAATCTTTAAAAAAAAAAAAATACTTTTTAATGATCATAAAAAGCAGCATATCAAAATTTGTGAGTGGAGCTTAGAGGAAATTTTATACCTTTAAAAATTTTATACATTTGAATGCATATATTAGAAAATAAGAATGTTTTAGAATTACTGCTCTAGACTGCCAGCTTAGGAAGCTAAGAGAAAAGGAAAGAAAATTAGCCCAAATGTAGTAGAAGGAGAAAAAATTAAAAGCATAAACCTAATGAAATAGAAACAAGCCAAAATAACTTGATGTAATGAGTGCTGGGTGTTATATGCAACTGACGAATCACTAAATTCTACCCCAATAACTAGTAATATGCGGTATATGTTAACTAAATTGAATTTAAATAAAGAATTTTAAATAAATAAGAAAGAAAAGAAGTCAAAATATACATAACATCAACAAAGCCAGGTGATCAAGGGAAAAAAGAAGACCCAATTACCAATATGAGGAATGAAAGAGTAGATATCATTATAGATCCTTAAAGGACAAATCTTATGAACGAATTTATGTCAATTTTGACATCTTAGATAAAATAGAGAAATTCCTTGAAAAACAGAACTTTCTTAAACCCAAACAGGAGGAGATAAAAACACAATATCCCAGCTAACTAAGATACCAGATCAAATGAGGTCATTACAAGAAAAGAAAATTACAGCCTACCATCTCTGTGGACATGTATTTTAAAATCCTTAACACAATATTAGCAGAGAAAGCCAGCAATTCATAAAAAGAAAAGTACATAATGAAAAAGTAAAGTTATCTCAGAAATGCAAAGATGTTTTAACATTGGAAGATCATTAGTAATTTACCACATTAACAGAATAAAGAAGGAAAACTGTAATCCCAAGAGATACAGAACAGGCATTTGATAAAATCAGCACCTACTTATCAACAACTGAGGAATGGGAGGGAATTTCCCAAACTTAATCAGTGAAATGAAAAGTTTACATACATAAAGGCAAGAAAAAAAGGTACAAAGACTGAAAAGGAAGAATTAAAAGTGTTTCTATTTGAAGGTGACATGATTGTGTATGTAGAAAATGCAAAAGCATATTCAAACCATTAGAATGAGTTAAGTGAATTTAGCATGGTAAGGGAATACATGGTAAATATATGAAATGAACTGTATTTTTTATTCAATAGATGGGTTGGCAAACTGGTCTGTGGACTGAATCCAGCCAGCCTCCTGTTTTTATAAAGTTTTACTGGAATATAGGCACACCCATTTATTATATATTGTTTATGGCTGCTTTTACACTGCATAGGCAGAGTTAAGTAGTTATAATGGAGACCATATGGCCTGAAGAGCCTAAATATTTATCATCTGGTCACTTGTAGTTGGAGTTTATTGACATGTGATCTAGAACACATGTTGAGAAGTGAAATGTAAAATGCACCACAGCTTGCAGTTAGTACCAGTAACATGAGATACCCAGGAAATAGAAATAATGTAACAGAAGATATTTGAAAACATCTACAACCGTGGTTCTCAGTGGAGGGGGGTTAATTTTATCTTCCTCCTGCAGGGCACATTTGGTAACGTATGAGGACATTTTTGGTTGTCACAACTGGGGGATACTACTAGAACGTACAGGGTTGGAGGCCAGGGATGCTACCTAACATCCTACAATGCATAGGACAACTCCTCACAAAATGTCAGTAGTGCTGAAGTAGAGAAAACTGCTCTATAATGAAAACTACAAAATATTGCTGGGAGAAATTAAAGTTCTAAATAAATGGAGAGTTGATCCAGGCTTGTGGGTTAGAGATTCAGTATTATTTTTAAGGTAATGTTTTTCCCAAAATTGATTTACAGAATGAACAGAATCCCGGTAGATATTTTAAAATAGAAATTGACGGGGGCGCCTTGGTGGCTCAGTCAGTTGGGCATTTGATTCTTGATTTCAGTTCAGGTCATGATCTCAGGGTCATGAGATTGAGCCCCATGTTGGGCTCTGCTCTGGGTGTGGAGCTGCCTTGGGATTCTCTCTCCCCCTCTGCCTCCCCACCCCGGCTGTGCGCGCTCTCTCTCTCTCTCAGGAAGAAAGGAAAGGAGGGAGGGAGGAATTGACATGCTGATTCCAATATTTATATGAAAATAGAAAACCTAGAATAGCCAAAACAGTCTTGAAAGTTGGGGCATATGGGTGGCCGAGAGTTAAGCTTCCAATTCAGGTCTTAATCTCAGGGTCATGACTTCAAGCCCTGTGTTGGGTTCCATGCTGGGCAAGGAACCTACTTTAAAAAGACTCACTTAAATACTGATTTAAAACAGAGATGGCAGTGCAGTTCAATGGAGAGGGGTAAATCTCCTTAACCAATAATGTTCCAGTATGTATTTGGAAAAAGTAACCTTGGTTCCTGCCTCACTCCGCATATAAAAAACAGTATGAGGGACGCCTGGGTGGCACAGTCAGTTAATCGCCTGACTCTTTGTTTTGGCTCAGGTCATGATCTCAGGTTCATGAGATCAAGCCCAACTGTGCTCAGCATGGAGTCTGCTTAAGATTCTCTCTCCTTCTGCCCCTCCCCTCTGCGTGCTGTCTCTCTGTCAAATAAATCTTTTTAAAATTTTTTTGAAATAAATCGGTAGGTAAATTAGAGTAAGGAACATGGATGTGGTACAGCCAGCAACTCAGAAAAGAGATGGAGAAAATAAAGATCTATTGAAGAGTTTGCTAACCAGAGGGCAAGGTGTGGGAGGCTGGAGGAGGTGAGGAAACAAAGCAACATGCAGATAAGACTACGTATCATCAAGGTGGCTTATGTCTTAGTCGTTGCCCAGAAATACTAGGGATAATGGGATGAATTTAACTTCCCACAATCATTGAGAGCATTAGTCCCCACATTTCTGGCGATGTGGGAAGTTATGTTAGGCCTCTCATGAGCTGGCCAGGGCTGTAGCCTAACTGGAGTCTACCTTCAGGGGAGTCCCAGTGATTCTCATTATCTGAGATTCTATGCTAGGTTCTGATGCCCTGTTTTAAAAGGGATAGGAACAACTAAGATTTATTAAATTGGAGGGGGCAGTGTTAAAGACAGTGGGAAGATGAATAATGGTTGAAGTAACTGAAATTGATTAGCTGGGAAATCAGAAGATGGCTAGAGGCATGATCATGATCTTTAAAAAGTTTAAGAGCTGATGGGTAAACTGCTACGGAGTAGATTGGTGAAAATAAGGAAAGTGGTGAGAAAAGAGACAGATAAGGGGAGGGCCTGATAAACTGAGGTAAGTAATCCGAATTTTTATGTTAAGGGCAGTGGAAAGCCGTCACAGGGTTCTAAGCACTGTCATGATATGGTTATATCTGTATTTCACAAGAGATTGTTCTGACTACCATCTTCAGATTGGATTTAGAGGTAGGGAAGGAAGGGCTACTGAAATAGTTCCTGTTGGAGAAAACCTACATCTATTAAATATTAAGTCAGAAGAGAAGCAGCAAAAGAAAAGGTAAATGATCCATAAGGACTTAGAGAAGATTGACATAACCTCATATAGCAAAGAATTTGGGCCCTTTCTAGGGATTTGTTATTCACATTACCAGAACTTTTTGTGGTTGCTTTAGGCAGAATGCAGCCCCACGGTACCGTCCTGGAGGGAGGCATTAAAATGAACTGGAGTCCATTGGCTACTGCCTTGGAAATGCTGGACAAGCTCTTCATAGACAGGTCTATGTGCAGATACTTGGTATTAAAATAATTACACCTTAATACTGATGTAGAACGTGCCATTTCTGCTACTTCTCTTTCTGACATGGGTCCTTTCTGTTCTATCTATGTAACTGCCTAGGACAGTATTGCTGTTACAAAAATTGTTGGCACCCAAGGATGCTGGAGTATATATTGGTTTGCTTTTTCCATGTAGTGTAAAAGATTTCTCAAACTATTTTTGACGCATTTTCGATTTTCAGGATTACTGATTTGCACGAGTGTTGCAGGGGAGAGGGGTGGCAACAGTTACTGTCATCGTTAAAATGGTGTATTACGTTATATAATTGAAAGGTTTAAATTAAAAATTTTTTTTTGTCATTTAAAAAATATATATATTTCTTAAAGCTGGAAGCTCTTTGACATCCTTTGGAACAGAAACATCAAACAGTGGTACTCTATCCCAAAGTAGTGCAGTTGGTTCTGCCTTTACACAGGATACAAGATCGCTAAAAACACAATTATCTCAAGGTAAGCTGTTTTTTCCTTCAGATATTTCCATTTCTAAGATCTTTAGTGGTTTTTATCTTGCTCTTTGAATCTAAGAGCTTTTGCAGCTTGCAAATCACATTTACACTTACTATTTGGTCCTTTTAAGATTTTTCTTCTGATTGCTGTCGTAATAAGTATATTGAATGATGTCCACTATTTAGACTCTTTACAGTTCTGAGATCATAGAACTGGGAACCAGTGAACATTCTCTGTGTTTGACAATTTTTTGCAAGGCAATTGTAATACTTAAATATATCAGATGAGGCCCAGACTCACCACTGAAGATGAACTATTCTTGATGAACTTGAAATAACAGCTTAAAAAACCAAACTATTCTTTATGCTGTTGGGTCTTTCCTACATCCTCACAGAATCTAGAGCAGTGGTTCTTAGTGTGGACCATCCACAACCATCATCTGGAGTGCTTCTTAAAAATGTAGATCCTGACAGTCGCTGTATCAGAATCCTTGGAGTTTTGGCAATGTGCTATTGTAATTAGCTTCTTAAAGGATCCTGTTTAATTTTTTTAAATCTATTTTTCTACCAGCCAGTTCTGTAATCTTTGGTGGTCCCAAGATTCTGTATTTTTTTATCTGCAGCTGAAGTGGTTGTTATTGGCTCGTTGCTTTATATAAATGTTCACTTTTAAATAAAACAGTGTAAAATCATTTCAGAAGGATGCTATAATCACAGGATAATATTGTTTAAAACTGTCAAGGGTAAAATCAAGCTAATACTAAACATAATCCTGTGTATCTTACTTTAGATATTTTGAAATAGTTATCATTCATACTGGCTTAAAATAACTTAATTTTTTATTTTTTTAACATTCTAAAGATTTGTTGTAGATGAATTAGAAATACAGTAAGTATAAGGAAGAAAATAAAAACACCCATAGTCCCACTATCCAGAAATAACAATTACCTTTCATTATATATACTTCAGACTTCTTTCTAGGTTATTAGAAGTGTATATTTCTCTATAGATCTTTTGGGTGTTTTTCTTTTAAGAATTCTTCCTTAAATAAAATTCTTCATCTTTTTAAGCATTAGTTTTCTAAACTATAAAATGGGACTTTAAGGGTACCTGGCTGGCTCAGTTGGTGGAGCACATGACTCTTGATTTTGGGGTTTTGAATTTGAGCCCCACGTGGGTTATATAGAGATTACTTAGAAATAAAATCTTTATAAAAATTAAAGGGGCACCTGGGTGGCTCAGTCAGTTGGGTGGCCGACTCTTGGTTTTGGCTCAGGTCGCGGAATCAAGTCCCATGATGGCTCCATGCTGAGTGCGGAATCTGCTTCAGATTCTTTTACCCCCCCCCCCACTCACGTTCACACTCTCTCTCAAATAAATAAAACCTTAAAAAATTGGGGGGCGCCTGGGTGGCTCAGTCGTTAAGCGTCTGCCTTCGGCTCAGGGCGTGATCCTGGCGTTATGGGATCGAGCCCCACATCAGGCTCCTCTGCTGGAAGCCTGCTCCTTCCTCTTCCACTCCCCCTGCTTGTGTTCCCTCTCTCCCTGGCTGTCTCTATCTCTGTCAAATGAGTAAACAAAAAAAATCTTTAAAAATAAATAAATAAGAACAAAATAAAATGGGGCTTTATTGGTAACTAACTTATTCTGAGAATTACATTTTTAAAAAATGTATGCAGTGCCCTTAGCACCTAACACATAGTGCTTAGTAGACGTTAACTATTTTATGGGGCACCTGGGTGGCTCTGTTGGTTAAGCGACTGCCTTCGGCTCAGGTCATGATTCTGGAGTCCCAGGATTGAGTCCCGCGTCAGGCTCCCAGCTCAGTGAGGAGTCTGCTTCTTCCTCTGACCCTCTCCCCTCTCATGAGCACACGCTTGTGTGCACGTGTGTGCACTCTCTCAAATAAATAAATACATAAAATGTTAACTGTTTTAATCAATAGTGAACATTAACCTTAATATTGAATCACTTATTAAAATGATAAGTAAGGATGCCTGTTATCATTACTACTCAGCATCGTTATGAAATTTTTAGCTAACTCAGGAATGCATGAAAAAGACATAAGCATAAATATTGAAATTAGTATTATTTGCCAGTGCTATGACTTTCTGCTTGGAATTAATTCACTGAATAACCTAGAACTAAAGGACTAAAATTAGAGGTAAACTATAAAGTTATACATGTAAAAAGCAATAGTTGTCCTAAAACCTAACCCACTGATTATGTAATGTAGATAAAAGAAGATGTCATAATAAGAAGAAATAGAAATTAAATATAAGATACATAATAAATATGGCAAACCTCTGTAGAAAATATAAAATGTAGTAGAGGGACATAAAAGAAGTTACACGTAATCAGAGAAACAGATCTTATTCCTAGATATAAAGATTTAGTATTAGGAAGACCTTGTGTCTCATATTAATTAAATTTACTATACTTTTAATAAATCCAAATGGAATAGTAGAACTTAATAAAAGAGATACACAGACAGTCCTAAAAATAAACATGGAAGTATAGTTAGACATATTTTTCAAATAAAGGTAATGACATAGGGCTTACCTACTTGATAATAAAGTACACATAAAGTAAAGCCGTGCAGGAATAAAAGTCAGAAATAGTTCCTAACATAAATAAGTGATTAATACATGATAAAGATATTCTTAAATTAGAGGAAGGCTGGCTATCCAATAGTGATGTTGGGACAGACAACTGCGTGATCATTTGGGAAAAATATATCTAGATCCTTCCATTGTTAGGACTAAAATTTTAAACAGATTAAAGTATTTAAAAATTTTTCAAGTACATATTATAAGAAAGAGGTATATTTATATAAAGCAGTGATGGAGATGGCCTGGGACTCTTCATTTAAGTTTTATCAACGAAAACTTCTGAACTTTACAAAATTAAAATACCTAGAGTTTTCTTTGAACTGGTAAGAATGTGTAGTTAGGTCAGGGGGGTGTGTTTTTATTATGCTGAAACCAGCTTCTGGGTTTATTCCTAATGATATGTCTAGTATTACCTATATTCCCTGTGGGTAACACAGCTTCCAGTGTGACTAGAAGACTTCAGTCACAAAGGTTTTGAAAGAACACAGCAGGGGACTCTGGGGTGGCTCAGTGGGTTGAACGTCTGCCTTAGGCTTAGGTCATGATCCCAGGGAGTCCCGCATCGTGTTCAGCAGGGAACCTGCTTCTCCCTCTGCCTGCCGCTAGCCCTGCTTGTGCGTGCGTGCACGCTTGCTCTCTCTCTCTCTGATAAATAAAATCTGGGGGGGGGGGGAG
>NW_024424341.1:40351459-40373347 GCF_017311325.1 Ursus maritimus
TCGCCCTGGAAAAAAAAAAGAGGGGGGGGGGGGGGGAGTACACAGCAGACTAATCCTTGCTTGCTGTGATCACCGCATCACTTGTGGTTCTGCAACACTTGTGGGTCACAGGATTCTTTTCTTAAAAGCCTCGATGAGACAAGTTTTAGAAATTTATAAGATCGGGTCACCTGGGTGACTCAGTCTGTTAAGTGTCTGCCTTCGGCTCAGGTCATGACTCCAGGTTCCTGGGATCAAGCCCTGCACTGGGTTCCCTGCTCAGCGGGGAGCCTGCTTGTCCCTCTCCCTTCCAGCCACTCGTGCTCTCTCTCTCTGATAAATAAAATTTTTTTAAAAGAAAATTTATAAGATCATTTAATGTAATATTATAAAATTGAACAACAGGCTTTTCAAAAAACTTAGCACTTGTTTTATAAGTAAATCCCTGTATTCAGTGATAAATGATCACAAAAATGTTTTCTCATAGGCCAGAACTTCTACAAACCACCACGATTCCCATTATAATCAATGGGAAGGAATATTGCACTGTTTCTGGCTGGAAATGTGATACACATTTGTAATTACGACTTTAGATAGCCATAAACTTGGGGAAAATTACTAATAAACAGTCCCTGAAGCATCTGGTGCACAATAACCAATGCATTGTCAGCACTCACCAGTTCACCAGTGGGCGGAGCCTGTGCAGATATGCACAGGAGGGTAGTAACATTTACAGCATACTTGGATTTTTTTTTTTTACATGAAATAATTTTCTTAAGCAAAACATATCCCATGCTGTATCATGGGATACGAGAGCACCCTGAGCAGAAATGTTACAGCAGAGACAAAACATGATGGGAGCATCCGGTATTACATTCTTCTGTTCACACTGTGACCAGGCTCTGACCTCGTAAAAGAAAAAATGGAATTTGTAAGTGCACAACTCATATTAAGCAGAAGCTTCCAAAAGATCTTCAAAATGGCCAGAAATGAATGTGGCTGCTGTGTAATTATCTGAAGGGTGTATTTGTTGCTGGCCTTTGATTATTGATGTATAATTTCCCAAGCCTCTAGGGTATTGAAGGACTTCATCTCTCTAACTGTCTAGTTCTTTACTTCCTTTGTAATGGAAATGTAATGGAGATAGTACCTATAAATATAAAAGTACCACTGTAGACATATCTTCAGAAACTACTAAAAATTTTAGGTTACAGCCTCTGGAAATAATGGCTGAAGTGTCAGTATAATCTTGTGGTTGTCATTATTGGGGAAAGCCTGCATCCTACCTGCATACAACATGATCTTTGATAATATTCCTGGGAAGTCTTGCCCAGGCAGCAATTTTTGAAAAACTTACTTAAATCTTAACCCCACCAGGTAGAAATACAGATAAAGTTCCATTGGTAGGTTGGTTGGTTGGTCGTTGGGGGTTTTGTTTTGTTTTTTTTTTTTCAATGTTTCTTTACTAGCCTAGTGACCCAGCCCACTAAAGATAACCAGTTTTAAACTCTGGTCTAATAAGTAGATGAATTCAGATTTGTGCTGAGGATTTAAATTGGTAGAAATAAAACTGTAGACCTTTTTTTTGTTTTGTTTTGTTTTGTTTTTTTTTTGAGGGTCTAGGTTTTGAAATCCCCACAGGATAGGGTAGTTTCTTATCTTTTGGTTACGTTTTAGGTCGTTCAAGCCCTCAGTTAGACCCTTTGAGAAAAAGCCCAACCATGGAACAAGCAGTACAGACCGCCTCGGCCCACTTACCTGCTCCAGCACCTGTTGGGAGAAGGAGCCCTGTATCAACCAGGCCTTTACCATCTACCAGCCAAAAAGCAATAGAGAATCAAGAGCACAGGCGAGGTAGAACTTTAGCTATTTACTGTTCATTAATTGACTGATCAACATTTTCCATTCACCTTATTTTTCATTAAAAAGATTTACTGTATATGAATGATCCTAGAAGGTTTCAACTGAACTTGATAGAATGTTCAGTCTTTCAAACTTGACTCAAAGTAGTGATGGTGGTGGGGGTATAGATTTTTTGCTTTTGTTTTGGGTTCCTTTGTTTTTCCCATTTTGAACTTTACAGAAGTTTTTGCTTTTGTGTCCTGAGCTCATTCCTGACTTTGTATATCTTTTATAGCTGAAGTACACAAAGTTTCAAGACCAGAAAATGAGCAACTCAGAAATGATAGCAAGAGGCAAATAGGTAAGTTACTTGAATCTTGAAGCCATATTCTGTGCTTCTCAATTAAAAAGAACACTTGGTGCATAATTACTATTAAAAAATGAAAGCCTGCAGGGTGCCTGGGTGTGACTCAGTCGGTTGAGCGTCCCAACTCTTGATTTCAGCTCGGGTCATGATCTCATGGGTTGTGGGATCGAGCCCCACGTCAGACTCTGCGCTCAGCAGAGAGTCTGCTGAAGATTCTCTCTCTCCCTCTTCCTCTCAAATAAATAAATTAAAAAAAAAAAATTACAGACTGGGGTTATATCTGTAAAGGAGCTTAGCATTGGGGAGTTACACTGTGGTAACAGAACATTTCTTTATCTTGATTATGGTAGTAATTGTACAGATGTATACATGTAGCAAAATGTTTTAGAACTATATATAGAGATACACTTGAAAATGAGTACCTACAAAAACTGTTAAAATCTGAGTGAGGTTTAGGGTGTAAAATTATATTGTGCCAGTGTCAATTTCCTGGTTTTGGTAATGTACGGTAGTTAGAATAAGATATTACTGTTAGAGTGGAAGCTAGATAACAGGCATGTAGAACCACTCTGTACTGTTTTTTCAATTTTTCTGTGTTTAAATGTTGTAAAATAAAACTTTTTTTTTTTAAATCAGCATTACATTTCTGGAATAAACTCTACTCGATGGTAGACTGTTGTCTTTCAGTATATATTGAATTAACTGCCAGTAAGATTTATACACTTACATTGTTGTGTGGTTGCCTCTTTAGTACTGTCTTTTGTATTTTTTTATGTTTTTATGTCAATTTCAGGTTAACATTATAAAATTGTTTTCATTGTTTTCTGTGCTTTTAGGAGTGGATTTATCTGTACCTCGAAGGTTTGACGTTTTTCTCATAATTATTTAAGCTTTTTTTCTTTTAGGTAATTGTTCAAGAACTTTAACTTTCTTTCATGATTATTGAGTTAGTAAGACTGTGCACTTTGTGTTTTGTAATCTATTACATTTATCCCCAGATTCATTTATTTTATCAGTACTTTCAAACATATTACCAGAGGATAAATTATAATTTTAAACATCCAGATAAAGGCAAGTTGTAATCACCTTATTTAGATAATAATTAGAAAGTGATCTTTCACTTAATTTCAGAAAATGTATACTGAATTTCTCCTGTACATTGCTGTATGTGTTTTTGTATGTGCTATGTGCCATGGAATTTAGCGGTTTTGGTTTGATTTGCTGTATTTCACTTTTTTTTTTACTTTGTAAAAGAGAGAACTTCTCTCTCTAAATAAGGTAATTGCCATACTACCATCATTTAAAAATCATATAAAGTAATAAAGAAAAGTACCTTTCAGTGCCCTTCAAAATTCATCCCCCAAAGGTTCATTAATAGAACAGTGACTATTCTTTCAGACTTTTTAACAATTTTACATAGACTCTACTTAAACTTTTTTTTTTTTTAAGACGGAAAGATTGTGCTATATTTACTTCCTGGCTTTTGGCCAAGGTGTTTTTAATAGTGAAGTTGAATGTTTTAAACATCCTGCTTATCTAGATTTAAGTGTCTGGATATGCTGCTGTAGGTTTTTGTGGTTTGTTTTCTCAAACGTGGGCAATTTGCAAAACTTCAGCAGACACTGAACATAACCTGTCTGTTACTGGGTAGTCACTTTCTGATCTTTGTCACTATGTATTAAACATTTCACATAACTATAATCATTGAATTCATACTCCTTTGTACTCTGTTTCTGTTAACTCACATGAACTACTGTTCCATATTCCTCTTTTATTTTTTTCTTAACTCTTCCTCTTGTGTTGGATATTTGGGTTCTCAGGTTTTTACTGTAATTTATGCTGTTTTGGTATTGTCTTATCATATTTCATAAATTCTGTTAACATAGTGGAGAAAGAGTAGATACAGGAAGATTTGAATAATAGGAAGCCATTTAGAGGGAGACAAGAAAGGTGAAAGAGGAAGTGGTTGGAGTGGTTGAGACTTGGTGGTGCTTTTGTGTTATCTGTGATATTTGTGCTTATTAGTGTTCGTGTATTTTCTTACTACAAACCTTGGTTCCTGTGATCCTCTCATAGAAGACTTCCTAAATTTTGAGAACCCACTATATGTTTGGCACTTCATAGAAATTAGAACTGTAAGCAGAGCAGAGCCCCTCCCTCAAGGATTATGACAGTAATTTATTACAGAAGTCTTCAAAATAGTTTGGTTGTACACTCTGTGGAATAACATGTATGAGTTTGGACCCCAAAGTATAAATTTCATGTGTGCTGTTCTCAGTTCAGTGTATTAGGTTAGGTTAGTGAAATTTCATTTCTTTTTTCTCTTTTAATTTTTTTTAAGGATTTGTTTATTTTAGAGAAAGAAAGGTGCTTGTGCACGTGGGGGGAGGCACAGGGATACGATCTTAGCAGACTCCCTTCAGAGCGTGGAGCCTGATATGGGGCTTGATCTCACAACCCATGAGATCATGACCTGAGCCAAAACCAAGAGTCAGGTAAGACTGAGCCTCCCAGGCATCCCAATTCATTTTTATAAAAACTGCAAATATAATAATGTATATAGAGACTTCTAAAAAGCATTTTTGTTGTTGCCCATTTAATAAAGACCATATTAATAGATTCTGTCTTACACCAGCTTATTCTGTCTTTACTGACATAGTTCCAGGTGCTCCTTCAGCTCCAAGGAGAGGGCGTGGGGGTCATCGAGGTGGCAGGGGACGATTTGGTATTCGACGAGATGGTCCAATGAAATTTGAGAAAGACTTTGACTTTGAAAGTGCAAATGCACAGTTTAACAAGGAGGAAATAGACAGAGAATTTCATAATAAACTTAAGTTGAAAGGTGAGTTTATTTTTCTATTTAGAACATGTTCTTATTTGGCTTGTGTATTGTGGATGTTTAATATAAATCTTGACTTTCTGGTATGTGCTTGTTTTTCATTAGAAGACAAACTTGAGAAGCAGGAGAAGCCTATAAATGGTGAAGATAAAGGAGACTCAGGAGTCGATACCCAAAACAGTGAAGGAAATGCAGACGAGGAAGATCCACTTGGCCCTAACTGCTATTATGACAAAACCAAATCCTTCTTTGATAATATTTCTTGTGATGATAATAGGTACAGTCTTTTAAGCTTCTTTTATGCTCTTAGGAGATTGAAGTATGAAGTAATTTCCTATAAATTCACAAAGTTTAATGAATACTTAAAAATATCTAAGGACTACAATTTTTTATTGTTTTATTTTGCTAAAAGAAAATAATCCATACTAAAATTTTCAATGATAGTACTCCTTGTGAAGAAGAAGTAACCGTATACTTTTGTTTAGGGATGCATTCACATTTGAAAATTAGTAATTAAAACAAAAGCATTCATCTAAGTAAGACCTTTTACTTTACTCCTCTACAGTGTAGTTCAAATGAAGCCATGGCCAAAAATGCTAATGTTACTTGAAGTTTGCTGATACAGTAAAACTTGGCCATATCGCAGCAAATGTGGGTCCAGAAAATTGTCAGGTTACTTAAAGGATCCAGCGTTAACAGGAGTTCTAGAGTTTCTGCTACCCATTCCAAATTTTCCTTTTCCTAACCGTAGTTTGGTGCCACCTGGTGGCAGTTGTCTACTTCAGCGTAAACATGGAGGGGGATGATTCTGATCTGAGTTCTGGATTTTCTGGGCTGTAGGACAACAGCAGTATCAATTTAAACACTTGCTTCTGACATCAGGTCTAGGGATTGGGCTAGGAGCATACTAGGTGCTTACTTTCCTGCATACAAAGACTGACTTTCCTTCTCCCAGCTTCCTGAGACAGAGTTCCCTTTCTTGGCTTTGCCCTCTCTCAAATGGGGACTGAGGGGAGAGAGGAGTCAATTGCCAGTCCTACTGTATTTGAATTCCCATTATATTGGGGGCTGTTACGGTGTATTTGAAAGAGACTAATACCAGTCACATTTTCACGTGAGGTTTAACAGAATATTATGGGAACATATGCCATGGACAGTTTGTGATGACTTAGATAAGTTGCTTATTTTTATTTGATCTTTAGGATTTATTTGTCCTTAGTTTGGGAATTAGTGCCACATAGTTTTTTTGGAACATGTTCTTAAACCCAATACATTAGAGATTATTTGTTCTTATGACAGAGAACGGAGACCAACCTGGGCTGAAGAAAGAAGATTAAATGCCGAAACATTTGGAATCCCACTTCGTCCAAACCGTGGCCGCGGCGGGTACAGAGGCAGAGGAGGTCTTGGTTTCCGTGGTGGCCGAGGGCGTGGTGGTGGCAGAGGTGGTACCTTCACCACCCCTCGAGGATTTCGTGGTGGATTCAGAGGAGGTCGTGGGGGCAGGGAGTTTGCAGATTTTGAATACAGGGTAAGTATTATATGCTTTGGGGTTGGTATGCAGTTTTATGAAATTCAAAATGGTTTTACTCTTATTTATTTTGAGTGAATGTTTTTGAGACATTTGTGTATAACTTTCAGTTTGACTGTTCAGTGGGGGATTAGGTTGTTTATATAATTTTAAGGAGCAGTAACTTCTTGGCTGATGAGTCCAAAGTTTCTAACTGTTTTCTTTTCAATTGGAGGAAGTAAGAGATAGAAAGGAGATTAGGGTGGGAGGGGTCTTTTTTATTGTAGAACCATGGATTTAGATTTCATGGACTAGTAAAATTTCCCCCAAAAATGTATTAAGGAAGTTCTGTTCTTAATACCATCTTACAGAAGAAGAAATAGGTATAGAGACATTAAATACCTTGTCCAGGATCAGCTAGTAAGTGATGCTGCGGCGTCATGAGCCTGGTAAGTTTGTTCCGGAGTCAGTGCTCTTAATTGAGTTTTGTGGAAAATTCAACTGCATTTTCCCTGGTTTTCTTATTTTACCTTGGTCTTGAAAATACGGTGATATATTGGCATTTGAGAACTGCTGCTAGAAAACTACGTAGCTCTGTATTATATGTTTATATGTATAGTTAATTTATTGAAAGAAGTCTGTAGATGAAGTCAGTGTCACTCTCCTAGTTTACTCATGTTTAGGTTCAGTGGAGAGGAAGATTATATAATCACAGAAAGGATCAAAATCCCCTTGTAAAGAGATCTAGGAATTACAAAGGGCAGCTGGAAACAAAAAGTCGTACTGGCAGGAATTTTGTCCATTATTTGAAACTGGCCATTGTTGAGATCCTTCTTGTAGGATCGATGTTAGTGGCTTTGGGGTCTGGTCTGATAATTCTGACACCTCTAATATTGTGTCATCCAGCCAAGACTACTTAAAATTAGCCTCAAGTCATTAGCTCAGGCTATCCAGCTGTGGTGGCCTGGTGTAGCTGCAGGACTTGTAACTTGCAAAATTGCCATTCTAGCTGGGAGACTATGTCTTAGGAGTTACAGAATGCCCATTGCTTGTCGCTATTATTGTTCTTATTACTGCCCTTGCCAGTGGCCTTTTGCTTACAGAATTCAGTAGCCTTTTCACAGATATTTGCCCTTAACCCCTCTGACGTATTTGACACTAATAACCACCCACCCAACTTGGAATCTTTCTTCCTAGTTTTTTTAAAAATACTGTTATTTGGGATGTTTTTGTTTTGTTTTGTTTTTCTTTTTAAAAATGACACATGTTCCGGGGCACCTGGCTGGCTCAGTTGGTAGAGCATGCGACTCTTTTTTTTTTTTTTTTTTTTTTTAATGATTTTTTATTATATTATGTTAGTCACCATACAGTACATCCCCGGTTTCCGATGTAAGGCTTGATGATTCATTAGTTGTGTATAACACCCAGTGCACAGAGCATGCGACTCTTAATCTTGGGGTTGTGACTTTGAGCCCCATGTTGGGTGTTGAGATTACTTAAAAATAAAATCTTTTTTTTTAATATAAAATCTTTTAAAATAATAATAATAATAATAACACATGTTCCTCAACACAGCCTGAAAACACTTCATGATCTGCTTCTCCAGATCAGAAGTCTTATACTGGCTCTTGTCCTGTTTGCTGTTGGGACTCCCCTTTCTTCATTCACTCTGCTACAGATATGTGGACCACCTTCTTGCAGTGCCAAGCTTATTATTATCTCAGGACCTTTTCACCCATGCCTTCTACATAGAATGTTCACTTTGCTCCTTAAAAGCTTTCATGCTCGGGGTGCCTGGGTGGCTCAGTCGGTTAAGCGTCTGCCTTCAGCTCGGGTCATGATCCCAGACTCCACGGCATCGAGTCCCACATTGGGTTCCCCGCTCTGTGGGGAGTCTGCTTCTTTCTCTGACCCTTCCCCCTCTCATGCTTTCTCTCACTCTTTCTCAAATAAATAAATAAAATCTTTAAAAAAACAAAAAATAAATAAAAGCTTTCGTGCTCATGTGTGTGCTCGCTCTTCTTCCCCTTTCTTGTTCCTACTTCTTTCCCTTCCCCTTTCTTTCCTCCTCCCTTTTGTGAGCTTGTTGATTCGTAGCTTTTAATTTGTTTTTCAGCTTGGACCTTGTGTGCTTCCCCCTGCATTTCTCCACCTTTATCTGCTCTATGTCCTTTGACTAACTTAAACTTGACCTTCTTCAAAATGACCTTACCATCTTCTTGCCTTCCCACCACCCCAGCATCCACACTGGCTAACAGTGTGGCGGTAGCCCCTTTCCACATTCCCACATTTGTTCCTATTCGATGTCCTTGCCCACTACCAAAGTAACCCACTGATTGGTCTGCAGACATTCAGTCTCTTTACCTCACTTCAGGCATATCAGCTACCTGTTGAAGAATCTATGACAGCTCCTTGTTGAAGACCACATTGAGTCAACTTGGCTTGAGAAAAAGTACGTTTAAATTAAACTTGGATCCTGATGAAAATTCTAGATTGTTGTTAGTGTGACCTCAGTTGAATCGCTAACCCTTTCAGGCCCTCAGTTTTTACATTTTTGGAAACAGAGTTACATGTTTATCAAACATACATTTTAAAGATCATTAAAAGTCTCAGAGTTGGAAAGCATCTGAGAGATCTGAGCTCCTGGCCAAGCCTTGAGTCCTGAAGTATCCCGTATAGGGGCTGGCAGCTTGCTTTTCCTAAGAGCATCCATCCCACCCCAGGGATGGTCTAATTGGTAGGATTTCACAATGTGGGTGAAGATCTTTTCCCCTGTATCTTCACTCTTAGTTTAACTCTACCCTTGTAAGCACACAGAATATACATACTCCTCTTCATGATAATTCTGCACATATTTGAAAAAAATAGCTGTCATATCATCTGTGAGATTGTGGACTGTTATTTCCTATTATCTGAACAGTCATCAATAAACCTTTGAATAACTGCTGTGTGCGTGGTACATGCATTTATTAATTCAGACTTTTTGAAGCTTTGTTTCACTGTTCAGTCATTTTGAGCCTCCCTTGAAAAACCCTATCACACACGTTGCAGAATTAGAATGCATTGTAGAAGTTATCGGCGTGAGTCTTTATCCACATCAGTGTATCCTTGACAAATAGTCCAGCCTCTGCCTGGGTGTTTCAGGGTGTGATAGATTGACTAGGCCCTAGGTATTGCCCTGGTGATAAGAAGGTTCTAATGTGGCATCGTACTGCCTGCTCTTCTTACTCTGGGAAGATCCCACTGCTATATCCAGCCCCATTTCTCATTGCCCTTTAAGCTGTCTGGTTCAAGCAAGTTGACTCATGATCAATGCTTATACACATTGTCCTTGATTCCAACTTTGACCTCATTTGTTGACCAAATATATTGAATTCTTCATATATGGCATGCACCGTGCTGGGTATTAGCGGTAAGCAAACAGATGCAGTCCCAGCCTTCTTGGTGTTTTAGTCCAGTGGGGAGAGAGACACAGCTAAAAGTCAGGGGGTTCTTCCACACCCTTCACAATCTTGTCCAAGGTTTGCTCTGTCCTTGGAAACTTCTCTTCCTTCCTGCACTGATTTCTTCCTTTTCTGACTCCTATGGTATCTGCTTTCATCGGCACACATTTTAAATACACTCATGTTCTGTATTTCATTTGTTTTGTTCTGCATTTCCAGCTAGATAAGAGCCTCTTGGCATTAGTGAACGTGTATTTTACTTTCATTTCCACCAGTGGACATGGAACCATAGTGGGCTTGAAGTAAGTGCTCAGCATATTGATTAGGAATACACTGTTTCAACCTTCAGTAAGGGAGAAGGTCCATCAGTGTGGCTAATCCTTGATTATCCATTCCAAAGTTAAATGACCCTTGTGTCTGGCACTAGAGCCCTGACCTTCTCCGCATTCTGCGCCTTCTAAATCATTTTCACCTGGCACCTTTAAAGACGGAAATAGTGAGTGATCACTATTACATGAAGGAAATTTACCTTCAAGGATTAAACTCCTTTCTAAAACTACATCTAATACTTCTTAGAGAAATGGAGGTCATTGGTAAATTACAGCAGCCTTCGTGTAATGGGTTGGGTTTCTTCTTTGTGCTCTATTGGCATGAATCATTAGTTTTGAGGTGAGCAACAGCAAGTCTGGTTGTTTAATGAAAACATGGGCAAAGTAGGATTGTAGATTTTTAGAACTCCTTAAAAATACCAGCTGAACTATAAGCTCTCTCTCACCCTACCCCCAGTAGATAGTTAGGAAACCAAGGAAGGACCCAGAGAGGTTAACTCTCTTGATCTAGGTACAAGCTAGTAAAGCCAAAACTTACTGTCTTTAACTTCTAGCCCAGTTTTCATTAAGGATAACGTTAGAAACATAAACTTGTTTTAAGCTTTGTCCTGTGGTGCTTTGTGGGGGTGGGGGACGAGGAGATCAGGTTGGGTTTGTAATAAGAGTATAGTCAGCTCCTATTTTATATGCTGCTGCTAAGGAGGTTACCTTCCGTTTGAGTCTATTTCTTCAGGTAGGGTCCAGAAACAAAGAGGTAACGGAAATGACTCAGCATGGTACTCTCTCTCCCTTTCCCCCTTTTATTTTCCTTCTTTTTCCCCTCTGTTTCTCTGTATCCCTTTCCTCCTCCCTTCTCTCTCCTTCTCTTTCTTGCTTTTTTTTACCTTTCAGAAAACCACAGCTTTTGGACCCTAAAATAGGTCTGGATTGATCGTACAACTTTCTGAAAGGTAAAAAAAAAAAAAAAAATCGGGGCATGTGAAGGTTGGCTTTGGTTGGGGATTGTGGGGTGGGATTATCTTCAGTTTATTTCTTTCTGCACCAATTTAATTTACACCATGCCATATATATTCCAATTTAATGACATTATACAAATGGTTTGGTGCTGTATACACAGATAAAGTTAGGTCTTTAGCATAGGAAATAATGTATTTCTAACAGTCAAAATGAGAATCAGCAGTAAAAATCAGGCATGTGATAACAACTAGTCCTGAGGAAAACAGTAGCTCCTGGCTCTGTTGTTAATGTACAGGACTTTTGATTAGGATTAGTCTCAATGGAAAGCCAGGGGCTCCTTTAGATTTTTGTTTTTTTCCTCGTTACTTTTTAAAAATTACCCAGTCAACTGTGATTTTGAATTTAAAAGTTACCCTTTTAAAATGAATTTCTGAATCATTGCTTTCTCCTGGCATGAAACTTTGGAGAGAAAGTTATTTTACTGTCTGGATATTTTATTGCTTAGTAAAGACATCAAAGACTTCAGGATTTTATTAATCCTTTTCCAGAGTATGTTGTCAATTGTATTTGATGAGCTTGACTGCTAAGTTGAAGGTTAATTTTAAGTTCTTTCATTGTGTTTAAAAATTATTAAGATGCAACCAAAGATGGTGAGGTATGCCTGTATCTTAGGGGACTTCTTGTTGGAACCAGCCCACACCACCCCACCACTGCTGTAACCTCTACTAACTGGAAAATGCAGTTAACAAATAATGAGCTACTGCTGGGTGTGGAAGTCATAAAATGTTTCCTGGAAATTAGTAAAATAGATTTATACATGAAAGGAAAAGGAGGGTATATTTGAAAGTAATAGGAAGTGTACTTTTAAGTAAATTAGAAGTACTTACTAATAAACCGATAATTTGAAACATGAGCTAATTTTTTTTTCCTTTTTAGAAAGACAACAAAGTTGCTGCATAGTCTACAAACAAGTCTTTGAAAATAGGTGGATTTCTAGCTCTTCATGGTCCTGAGAATTGGTTACAGTCTTTGAGAAGAATGAAGAAGTGAATTTGCTGTATATTTGTCACCAGCACTGGGTTTTTGTTTGTTTGTTTGTTTTTCTGCTTAATTTCAAAGATACAATGCAGTTACTTTTGGGGGGGGAAGGCTCATCTTAAAAAATGAGCATTAAATATATTTGGAATAGCAGAAGGTTAAGTAATTTCTTATGTATAGTTAAACTACAACAGTACTTCAATGGGACTTTTAAGTATTTTTTCATCACTGAAAGGATTTTTCTTATCACTAAATTGTATTTGGCAATTATTGTAAGTTGCCTGCAGATAGGGCCGTGATACTGTGTTTTGAGCCACAGAAGGTTGTGTGTATGTGTGTGTGTGCTCGCGCGTGTGTGTCTCTTATATCTTTCTCTTTCTTTCTTTCTTTTTGGAAATCCTGTAATATCCCCTTTGAGGTAGCTTATTTCGTCAATTAATTAGGGTGCTGGATGGTAGAGAATTTTGTCAGTCAACTATGTACACAGTAAATACTGTTTCTTAGGCAAAGGTAACTTTTTTATATAGTTGTAAAATTCCATTATATTCCATTGCCAAAGAAACATTAAGAACTTTGTATAGCTGTATAAAAAGCAACTAATTTTTTAAAGAATAAACATTTTAAAGTCAGCAAACATACTGTGTCCTTGCAGAAGTTGATGTGCTGAGGAGCAGAGCTATGGGTGGTGGGTCTTTTTTCATAGCTTTCCCGGCTTCAGATTTTTGATTTTGATTTTTTTTTTTTAATGTTTGGAACATAAATGAAGATTTGATACATTCTTCCATTATCTGAAAAGGATAAATTACTCGCACTCATTGTAAGAACTTCATTTTATAACAAATGGCATATCACAGGATTTGTCCAAATAATAAATATTTTCAGTATATGAATGTAAATAATCATAGATAAGAATGTACTTAGCTGTATTTTCAAATAAGCACCCTCCCCTTTTTTAAGACAATAAAACTGGGCATCGATTAACCTGTTCTTCCTGATATGCCTGGAATTTTGTCGTGATACCTTGATTCATTCCATTATATTTCAAGAGGATTCAGAATGCTAGAAATTATTTTGGCAACCTATAAGATATCCTAACACTGGTCCTTGGGCCCATGGCCCACAAATGACTCGGTAGTAGAGTTCATTGCTAATTATAAATCACTAGTAAATCTTTTTGATATTTTAAGCTATAGTGGAAAAAAAATCTGGCCGCTTTTGTGTTTTTATGAAGGCCATGAAATAAAGGGATCCAAAGATTTAAATATTTTTATCTATTTTGATTTTTGTTAACTTTCTCCTTAAAGTATTAAATAGTGATAAAGATGTGGAAAACTGCACTGTAGGAGAATTGGAATATTTAAAGATGGTTGATATTTTTAATTTTAATTTTATATCTTTTGTATAGCTCTACAAGGAAATGTTTTGTAATTTGGTTTCGTTTAAGGTCCAGTACTTGGCAGCCATAGTTTAGATAATGTTGCTTAATACTGTTTGCTTGCATGTTAACAACAAAACCTTTTGGAGGACCCACAAATCATGATATTGAACACATTTCCGAAGCATTCTGAACATCAAAGCAAGTGCTATGATAATACCTATGTAGACTGTTTGAGATGTCCAGGGCCAGTTTCAAGAAAAGCTGTAAATACCAGTTCTACATGCTCCGAAAGTATGAATTCACGTGTTTTCCAAGCCCTCTGGGTCACTGACTAAGGCATTTGGTGCCCCAATAATAACTGGCAGCATGGCATACCTGCAGTGCACCTTACAATATTGAAGCAAGGTTTTTATTCTAAGACAGAATAAAACTGTTAAATAAAAAATGTTCGTCAAAGTTCTTTCTCTTTAAATAGTAATATCATCTTACTGTAGAAAGAAACAATGAAAGACCTCTTTTAAGTTTAAGAATGGAATTACGGTTATGTTTATATTCTCTAAAATAACTAGTTTCTAGCATTTTTCCCAAGATTTATTTATTGTTGTAGGTGCTTAAGAAGCTGGAAACCAGAAGCCCCTTTGTCCCCCACTAGGGTGCAGAGTGTTCTTGAGTTGCAGTCCCTGTCTTGAGGTGACTGAGCCAGCCAGGCACAGGCCAAGCTGGAAGGCTCAGGCTAAAATGCTCCCTCTGTGGGCACACAGGTGTGAAAGAGGAGAGAGGGAAGGGCTGACTCCTAACCTCATTTGTTGGATAGACCTTGTCTCCCCCTGAAAAAGCAGGACTTCTAGGGCGAAGGGAGAGAGGTCAGGGGTGTTAATCCAGCTCAATGGCTCTTAATCAGGGTTTGAACTGACATCCTAAGAGCATTTAGGAGTATGAGGGGATGTGTTTTGGTTGTCAAAGTGGCTAAGGACCACCACTGGCATTTAAGAGTAAGGGCCAGGGTGACAAAATCCTGCAGTATGCTCGATGTTGCCACATAGCCAGTTGTCCAGCCCAAAGTACAACGGTGGCCCTTCCAGTTTGAGAACTACTGGCTGAAGTCCCTCTACAAGAGAAGATGATGAGAGGGGAATTAATTCTTTCCCTCCCCCAAAATCTTTAAAAACATCTACTGAAGAAATCGTGTTTACGTGGAGTATGAAAGGACAAGGTATAAAGGGACCTTACTTGGCAGTGGCACAGTCAGTGTTTTGGAAAGCCATTAAATTACCATTGCATCCCGGTCTCCCTCAAGAAATGGTTCACAGATCTCTTCTCCAGATCTGCTGAGGGGCATTTGTCAAGTACAAATTGCCATACCCCACACCTCGAGTGTCTGGAGTCTGAAGTTCCATAGAGGAGCCTGGGCATCAGTCCGAGTCCCACAGGTAGTTCTGATAAGCAGGTTTAGAAAAACCACTTTAAAACGGCACCACCAGATAACCTCATCTAGCCCCCTCCTTAGAGGGCCTTGGTGAAGTTTTCACAGGATTATTTTACCATTTCCCCATCCTTCCAAATCCAGTATATCCAGGTTGTGATGGGGGCATTTCCTCAGGACAGAATCCAGGAGAACACAGGGAGACAGAGACTCAAATTTCCTACGGTTTGGCTGATTTGAGTACTGAGACTTAGTTTTTCATTCCTGGCATACAGGAAAAGGGTGTGTGTTGTTTCTGTGTCTCCGTTTTACATGGCCATTGTCCCTGGTTCTGTGGGTTATCTGAGAAGTTGCGCCTTCTGCACGTCTGTGTGCTAATCACTCGGGTCTAATCGTGCACGGATGCAGTGTGATGGGATGCCTCGGCCCTGTTGGTTCAGAGCTCGTTTAAACTGTGACCGTCGGGAGAGGTCAGTGTGATAAAATAATGGAGGTGAGTGAGATCTAAGGAGCTCACACGTCACATGTCACTTTATCCGTTTTGACTGTGTTTTTTAAAGATAAGAATACAGTTGGAAGCCAACTTAGGAGAGTAAAGTAGCACCTTTAATCTCTGAATCTGAGGATGCTAAATTGAGGTTTGCTCAGAGCAGGCTGCCCTCGCTCCTCCCAAGGAGACACAAGGACAACTTCTTGGAAGAGGTATTCCCTGACTGGGAGTTGGTGAAGTGAGGGAAGCAAGGGAGTGTAGCTTTGAGCAACAGGGGCTTGGAGGCCAACGGCAGCCAGGCAGCCAGCGAGTGTGTGCACTGGGAAGCTAGAGGTACAGGTCCCAGGCATTGGTCTTGGGAGAATCCCAAACTTCTGAGGAGGAGTGATGCAAAGGTTCTTCTGTTTTTCAGAGCCAGTGTTAGTAAAAGCAAGCTTGTGGTTTTGAGACATTTATAAATCTGGCTCCACGAGCACGTGGTGAGACTATGAATCTAATGTGGTTTCTGTTCTCAGTGATGGTGCAGAGCTGTGAGCCAGTGGTGTGGGTGTCCTTTAAATTCCAGCTTGGTTCATATTTAACGAACTTGGCTGACTGATAAAAATGTTTTCAGGTTTAGCTCATAGACGTATCAAAATAGACCTGAATCTTATTCCAGTTCATAATGAATGTTGATTTTAAGGAAATGCTTTAAAACGCACCGATGCCCATGTTGTGGTTCATAAAGAAAGTAGCACTGCGAGGCCAAAGCATATTTTAGCTCAGTAATAAGGCTTTCTTAGTGTGACTCCATTTAGTAAGTCTTGCCTTTGCCTCCAGACTTGAAGAGTAGTCTGAGAGTGGAAGGAGAGAGTAAAGAATGCCAGTCTTGCGGGGGTGTGAGAAGCCTGGGCCCAGGCGACAGTGTAATGAATTCCAGTGAATGGTTGATAGTCGTCCCAGTACAAAGGACGGGAGCGTGTTTACTAGGTGTCTGGAGTGTGCCTCTCTAATCCTGGTACTCACCTAATCCTGGTAATCCTCCAGTGCTAGCCTCACACAGGATTGTTGATGAGAATGCAAATCCCAACATTGCAATTCAGGATTTTGCTTGTGCTGAAATGGTTTTGTAAATTTTTTCTTTATGGGTTGGTTAGGTGTTGGTTATCACTTGCTCTCTTCCTTTGTGTTTAATAGCATTGCTCTGTCCCAAAGCGGGTAGGTTGCAGTTTATAAAATGGAAATAGGTATTGCTATTGTATTTTTGCAAAAGTCATATATTTAAAAAGAAAATGGACAGTATGGGGTTCCTGGCTGGCTTAGACAGTAGAGCATGCGACTCTTTGATCTCAGGGCCGTAAGTTCAAGCCCCACATTGGGCATAGAGCTTACTTAAAAAAAAAGAAAGAATATGGGCAGTATGGAAATGGTCTTTTTTTTTTTTTTTAAGACTTTATTTGTCAGAGAGAAAGCGAGCGAGTGTGTGCATGCACAAGCAGGCTCCCTGCAAGGAGCCCGATGTGGGACTCGATCCCAGGGCCCTGGGATTATGACCTGAACTGAAGGCAGACGCTTAACTGACTGAGCCACCCAGGTGTCCGGGAATAGTCTTTAAAAACAGATAAGAGGAAAAGGAAATTTACAGTCCCACCACCCCAAGCTAACCATTGTCAACACTATTTGGGTATATTCTGCCTGGCATTGTTCTGTACAGCTGTGTGCTTTTCAGCAAAAATGGATTCACGGTATATGTACTATGGTGAAACTTGCTCTTGTCACTTAATGTATTGAGTAGCACCGTTTTAGTTTTGAAGTATAACATATACAGAGAAGTACATGTATCATAATTGTAAACAGCACCCAGTTTGGGATTCAGGTTATTAACAGTACCCCAGAAACCCCTCTATAACTCCCTTCCAGTAGCCCCTTGCCCCTCAGGGAAAATTACTCTCCTGCCTCATAATAGCGTAGATGGCTTTTGCTTTTTGTTGGTCTTTATATAAATTGAATTATACACTATATACTCTTTTGGTGCTTAGCTTTGTTCAACACTGTTTGTGGGATTAGTCCATGTTGTTGCATTTGGCTGTGAACTGTTTTCATTGCACCGTAATATTCCATTGTGTTAATAGCCCACAGTTTAGCCATTCTACTGTTGATGCCACATTTAGGTAGTTTCTACCTTTTGGCTGTCAAAACAATGCTAGCACTGTTTTTTCCTCTGCAAGAGAAGCCAGAGCTGGAATAGGTGAGAGGAGCACTGATTTACACCTCTTGAGGACTTAGTGTGAAAGGTGGTAGTGCCCAGCTATGGTGCCACTCCACACCAGCATGCTACTGCAAGTAATTTATTACTGACCATAAAGTACTAGAAAACCCTGGTGTACTATAGATGTAGACAGAGATGTATAGATTAGAGCAGACACACAGTTAATCCTCCCCTGTACATGCTCCCCCCACCACCCTTCCAGTAGGAACACTAGAGTATTTCTTTCCCTGCAAACCTGTGTTCAGGATGTGGGCTTGATGTCCTTGTTCCTGCCCCTCCTGGTGAAACCCCTACTTACTTTGTTGAGGCTCATGTGATCCTCTCACTCTCCTGGTTTTTTTTTTTTGTTTTGTTTTGTTTTGTTTTTTAAGATTTTATTTATTTATGTGACGGAGAGACAGCCAGCGAGAGAGGGAACACAGCAGGGGGAGTGGGAGAGGAAGAAGCAGGCTCACAGCGGAGGAGCCCGATGTGGGACTCGATCCCCGCACGCCGGGATCACGCCCTGAGCCGAAGGCAGACGCTTTAACGACTGCGCTACCCAGGCGCCCCTCACTCTCCTGGTTTTGATCATCTAATCATCTCATTACTACCCACTCTTAAAAAGTCTGATACCTGCCTTTCTCTTCCTCCCCACTTCTGTCCTTCCGAGTGTCCAGCTTCTGTGTGGTTTACCCATCTGCATTGAGAGACCCCGGGATAATCCTAATCAAGGCTATGATATCTCATAGCAAAGGATACAAAACAAAGTTAGCAACGAGAAGAGACACGGGCAAAGTCTGGAGGAAACCAGGCCCAAACTTTCTGAGGGGACTTTGAAGTGGAATAACACAGGATGTATTTCATTCCCCCAGCAACAAGTTGTTACAACACGTGTGGAATGTTGTCTACCAGGGAATCTCATTAGAGACTTAGTGCCCAGGGTTTTGATTGGGGGCTGGCTATGTAGGCACCGTCTGCTTGGCACATCTGAAAATCCCAGAGTTCCAGAAGTAAAGCACAATTAAACCATATTGATTGATCAAACCGTTCAAGCAGTGAGCCACTCTTACCAGTTCTGGGAATGGTAGAAACCCTCCTGAAATCCAAGTTTCCAGATACCAGCCAAGGACCAAACTTGTAAGCAGGAATTTTAAAGGCTAGCAGTCAGGCCTGATGTGTTAACTCTTCTGGGCGCGTCCCACACACTAGTTCCTGTTCCTTGTCCTGGGACCTTTTCCTCTTACCCTCCATCTCCTACCCAAAGCTGTGGACACACCTGGACCCTGCACATGATCAGCATCAATTGCATCACTTATGAATTGTGGATCTAGACATCCCACACTCATCTTCCAACTGGCTTACTCAAGAAATAACCCTAGAGGGCGCCTGGCTGACCCAGTTAGTGGAGCATGTGACCCTTGATCTCCCGAATTGTGACTTCGAGCCCCACATTGGGTTTAGAGATTACTTAAATAAAATCTTTTAAAAATAAAAAAGGAGGGGAGCCTGGGTGGCTGAGGGAGCCTGCTTCTCCCTCTCCTGCTCCCCCTGCTTGTGCCCTCTTTCTCTCTGTCAAATAAATAAAATCTTCAAAAATAAATAATAGTAATAAATAAGGGGCACCTGGGGGGCTCGGTCGGTTAAGCGTCCAACTCCTGATTTCAGCTCGGGTCACGATCTCAGGGTAATGGGATCGAGCCCCACGTCCGACTCCAGGCTCAGCACGGAGTCTGCTTGTCCCTCTGCTCCTCCCCCTGCTCGCTCCCGTGTACTCACTCGCTCTCTCAAATAGATACAATCTTTAAAATAATAAAATAAAAATAAAATCTTTAATAAGAAAAAATGATAGTGACCTAACGACTCCCTTGCTCAGTAACTGTTCTTAGCCTGGTGCAAATCTCCAGGTCAAGGATCTTTCTGCTTTGGACTCATTTAGCTCCCACCTTTCTTTTGCTTTCCCCAGCACCATCTTCCACCAGCCTAGACTCCATGGTCCATCATTTATCTTGCAATTACCCTGAACCCCCTTATAAGGTCTCTTGAGCTGCTTCTGCTCCTGCCTAGAGAAACTTCAACTGTAAAAGCATCCATCCTTTCACACTGTCAGTATTCACCCAGAGGGTTTGATCCTGCAAAAGAGAATCACAATTGAGTAAATTAGTACCACTGTAAATCTGATTACTGCTCTCTACTGGGCCCTCAACATGGCCTGCAAAACTGAGTACTTTCCTTTAATCACCTCTTTACAGTTGTCAAAAGGCCTCGCCATCTATTTCAAAGAGAACTAGAGGACATTGGATGGAAACTACTCCCAATACTTAACCACACTCTAAACCAACCCCATCTGCATCCAGCCTTTTCCTGGTGGCCCTATAAAGAAAAAAACAAAAACTCCCACCATTCCCAGACATAAAATACTGATTTACCTCTCCCTGCCTGTATCTTCAACATCTTTCTTGATAAGGAATCCTTTCACTTGCATTTAATTATGCTGGCATACTATATCCTATTGTGTTAATACATATTAATATATAATTGTAAGTATGTAGCATATTTATTATGTTACAAACTCCTTTTTTAAGAAAATGATACTTGGGGCGTCTGGGTGGCTCAGTTGTTAAGTGTCTGCCTTCAGCTCAGGTCATGATCTCGGGGTCCTGGGATCGATCCCTGCATCGGGCTCCCTGCTCAGGGGGGAGTCTCCTTCACCTTCTCCCCCTGCCCCTCACCCTGCTTGTGCTCTCGCTCTCTCCCCCCCACCCTCTCCCTCTCTCTGTCAAATAAATAATCTTTAAAGAAAAGAAAATGGTGCTCGAATCCTACATCCTACCAGCCCCTACCTACCTCTGGCAAAATGCCCAGTCTCCCTTTCACTTAACCCACTTGATCTACTCCACCAAATTTTTGGTAAGGTCACCATTGATCTTGAGTGAGCCTTTCCAGTTTTCCTGTCATTCTTTACAGAAGTGTTCCATACAATTGACCTCTTCCTTGAAATATTCTCATCTTCCTGGCTGCCATATTCATCTGGTCCTCTTACCTTCTCCAGCTGCTACTCCTCAGTCTTCTAACCTGATCCTTCACCACCCCATTTTGAAATAATAGTGCTCCTTAGAGTTTTACTTTAGCTTTTTTCTCTTTTTTAAAGCTGCGTACTCTCTGGCCTCAACTTCAATGGCCTTAACTATATGGGGTTATTCTCAGATTCACATACCTACCACAGGTCTCTTTTCTGAGTCTAGACCTGACTTCTTGTTACCTGTCCTTGGAGGTCTTAACAGTAACCTGTCACATTCAATGTCCCCAAACTGAAGTGATCTCCCCTCTACTTTTCTTCCAGCACTCCTTTTATTTTTTTTTTTAAGATTTTATTTATTTGAGAGAGAGAGAGACAGATCGTGAGAGAAAGCATAAGGGGGGAGGAGAGGGAGAAGCAGGCTCCCCGCTCATCAGGGAGCCCAACGCGGGACTCGATCCCAGGATCATGACCTGAGCCAGAGGCAGATGCCTAACCAACTGAGCCACCCAGGCACCCCTCTTCAGCATTCTTAATCCCAGAATGGAGGAGTGCCAGCTGAGTATACCAGAAATCTGGCAGTCACTCTTTGACACTCTGTTTTCCTTCCATTCTGTACCAGCATCACACTTGTTACCAAGTTCCATCAAATCTACTTCCTAAGTGTTTCTGATACCTCTTTTTCTTAAAAAAAAAAAAAAAAAAAAAAAAGTTTTGATAGGAGATATATGTGTTTGTACATATGTGTTTTCATTTAAATCAAAGATTTTTTTTTTAAGTGTTCATTTCAGAGAGAGCACGAGTAGAAGGGAAAGGCAAAGGCAGAGGGAGAAGCAGACTCCTCGTTGAGCAGAGTGTCCCATGCAGGGCTTGATCCCAGGACCCTGGGATCGGGGCCTGAGCCGAAGGCAGACACTTTACTGACTGGGCCAGCCAGGCGCCCCTAAATCAGAAAGGATTTTAGTGAAAGGCAGTAGTCATGCTCACAATCTTATCCCTTCCTACCCCTAGTCTTCTGTTTTTAGTTTTGCTGATTTTCTATGGTAA
>NW_024424341.1:40373446-40378636 GCF_017311325.1 Ursus maritimus
GGGATCGAGCCCCACATCAGGCTCCTCCGCTATGAGCCTGCTTCTTCCTCTCCCACTCCCCCTGCTTGTGTTCCCTCTCTCGCTGGCTGTCTCTATCTCTGTCGAATAAATAAATAAAATCTTTAAAAATATATATATATAGAGAGAGAGAGAGAGAGAGAGAGAGCCCTTACTGTGGAAGAGGTATGGTTGCAATTGCAGGGTAAGCAGCAGTGAACAAAACAAACCTGGCCCTTATTGGGGCTTGTTTTCTACTGAGAGGAGACAAAATAAATGAGTAAAATATGTAATATGTTAAGAAAATCATTGAGTGCTATGAAGGAAAGGGGGGACAAGAAAGGGTATATGGACTGGAGGATGGATTTCTGCTTCCAATTTAAAATAGGTTAGAAAGGGGGTGCCTGAGTGTCTCAGTCATTGAGCATCTGCCTTCAGCTCAGGTCATGATCTCAGGGTCCTGGGATCGAGTCCTGCATCTGGCTCCTTGCTTAGCAGGGAGCCTGCTTCTCCCTCTGCGTGCCCCTCCCCCCTCTCTCTCTGACAAATAAATAAATAAAATATTTTTAAAAAGAAAGAATATGAGGTTAGAGAGGAGGAAGCAAGAGTCCGGTGTAATGATTGTCATTTATTCTGAGGTAGAAGCAAGTATAGGGTTTTGAACAGTAGACTGACAACCTAACTTAAGGAGAACCTCTGACTATTGTGTTGAGAATAAAGTAGCAGGGCGAGAAGCAGGAAGACCAGTTAGGAGGCCAGGGCCGTAATCCAGAATGTTCTCCCTGCTGCCGAGGCCTTCGTGGCAGAGTCCTGTGGTGTGGGGGCCAGCACGGTGGCCTCAGATTATTTCTCTGACCAAGGCTTTCGTGTATGCTTTCACACAATTCAAAAAGAGGATTTAGAGTCAAAAGTTTTCCTCTTCGTACTATCCCTCAGACTTAAAATTTACCCTTTCCGCATGGAGGTGGGTTGTTTCCAATTTTTGCTCGTACAGAAAGTGCTGCAGTGAAGGACCTCCATGAATTATTTCACAAATAGGTAAGATAAATCCAATAACTGAAAATTCTGGGTAACAGGAGATGTAGCTTTATAATTCTTATAAATATTCCTGTGTTCCCCTCCATATGAGATGATAGCAATTTACACCTCAGCTGGTTTTTGAGGGTGCCTGTTACCCATATGGTCACCAGGACGGGGTTACCACACTTTCGAAAACCTTTGCCAGTCTGTTTGATAAATGAAAAATGTTTTTTCAGTACCCCATGCATTTTACTTGGTGTGTGGTTGGATATTTTTTAAGTAAGTTATTAGTACTTCCTTTTTTAATAAATTTATAAATATTCTCTGATTATTTTTCTTTTCAGATATTAGACTTTTTCTTAGTTATTTACAGGAGTTCTTTTTTATTAGGAAAAAAGATCTTGTTGAAAGTAATACCTGTATATAGTTACTACAAATGAAACAAAGTACCTTATAATAAGTGCTTTTCTTCCTTAGAGGCAAATACTGTTTCTCTGTATTCTTCTTTTTTTTTTTTTTTTAAAGATTTTATTTATTTATGTGACAGAGAGACAGCCAGCGAGAAAGGGAACACAAGCAGGGGGAGTGGGAGAGGAAGAAGCAGGCTCATAGCGGAGGAGCCCGATGTGGGGCTCGATCTGGTAACGCCGGGATCACGCCCTGAGCCGAAGGCAGACGCTTTAACGACTGCGCTACCCAGGCGCCCCAATGGATGTATTCTTCTAAATAGTGTCCTCCTTCAAATTTGTGTG
Organism: Ursus maritimus; assembly: GCF_017311325.1. Classification (NCBI taxonomy): domain Eukaryota; kingdom Metazoa; phylum Chordata; class Mammalia; order Carnivora; family Ursidae; genus Ursus; species Ursus maritimus. The sequence goes on from NW_024424341.1 coordinate 40,375,216, forward strand.
TGTGTGTGTGTGTGTGTGTGTGTGTATACACTACCCATATCTCGCCTTTTATTAATACATCAGTAGGAAGAGCCTGCATTAACTGTTTTTTACTTTGTTTTGCTTTTTCACCTGTTTATCAACTATGGACCTCCTGATTGGAAGATTTACTCTCTTAACCCTTCACCCAGAGATTCACATAACCTTCCTCAGTACCTTCAACATATTTATCATAATATTTGATTAAGATAAATACTTAGTAATACTATAACTAAGTAAATATCATTTATGAATGAGACAAGTGTATAAACCTCATCTGTATTTCCTTTCTTACAAATCTTTTATTCTTCCTGGCACTAAAAATTACCTTACTTTCACGTGTTGGTTGACTTTATTTTTTTTAAGATTTTATTTATTTATGGGGCGCCTGTTCAGATGGTTAAGCGTCTGCCTTCAGCTCAGGTCATGATCTCGGGGTCCTGGGATAAAGCCCCATGTGAGGCTCGCAGCTCAGTGGGGAGTCTGCTTCTCCCTCTCCCTCTCCCTCTGCCTCTCCCTCTGCTCGTGCTCTCTCTGTCTCTTTCTCTCTCTCTCTCAAATGAATTAAAATATTTTTAAAGATTTTATTTATTTATTTGAGAGAAAGCATACACATGCACAAGTGGGGGAGAGAGGAAGCAGACTCCCTGTGGCACAGGGAGCCCAACATGGGGCTCGATCCCAGGACCCCGAGATCATGACCTGAGCTGAACGCAGATATTTAACCAACTCTGCCACCCAGGTGCCCCTGTTGGTTGACTTCAAAAGCTAGAAACAAATAAGTGGTATCCTGCTATGATTTTGTAAGAATTCTTCAGTACAGAGCCAAGTGGTGTATGCCTTCCCTACAATTCTAGTTTCACAAATACTGTACCTCTCCAAGAAAATATATTACTATTACCAAGATTAAATGGGTTGTCTTTTCTTAGATTCCACCAGTTTCTTAAAATCATCCACATTTTAGGGGCGCCTGGGTGGCTCAGTCGGTTAATCATCTGCCTTCAGCTCAGGTCGTGATCTCAGGGTCCTGGGATCCAATCCTGTGTCAGGCTCCCTGCTCCATAGGGAGTCTGCTTCTCCCTCTGCCCCTCCTCCCACTCGTTCTCTCAATCTCTCTCTCTCTCTCAAATAATAAAGTGAAATCTTTAAAATAATAAAAATTAAAAAATAAATCATCCACATTTTAATTTGCTTCATGATTGGACTTTGCCTTTCTTCACCAATTTTTTTAAAAGATTTATTTATTTATTTAACAGAGAGAGAGAGAGAGAGAGAGAGAAACAGTGAGAGAGGGAACACAAGCAGCAGGAGTGGGAGAGGAAGAAGCAGGCTCCCAGCAGAGCAGGGAGCCTGATGCGGGGCTCGATCCCAGGACCCTGGGATCATGCCCTGAGCTGAAGGCAGACGCTTAACAACTGAGCCACCCAGGCGCCCCTCTTCACCAATTTTTAAATTGTTTTTCCTTTATCTTTTTCCCTTTTCACATTTAATGTACACAAAAGAATATGTAATTGTAATATCATGAGGAACTCTAAGTCTGTTATTTAACACAAAAACTAGTGTTACCAACCACCTGCATCTATGTATTACAGCTCCCCTGTTCTTTTGTGCTTCACACAAAAGGAAACCACTATTCTGAATTTTATATGTATTATTGTCTGGGTTGGCGTTATGTGTACAGTGTTTGTCCCTAGAATTTCTCGTTGGTTTTGCAAATATTCTCTCTCGCTCTCTCTCTAATTTTCTCTCTGACTGCCTCTTGTATTCTCTGTTGCTTGGAATCTATTTCATTCTTCTTGAGCTCAACAATTTTCTAATATACTTTAGGCAGTTTTTTCCTTGGACCATTACTTTCTCTACAGCTTTTTGTTTTTCCTGGAATTGCTGAATGGCCTTCTTCTTTGCTTGTATTTGTTGCTTTTATCATATAATAAAGTTTTTCTAAACCTTCAGCCATACTACGATTCCAATTTGGTCTATGAAGTCGTCTTTTTCTCCTAGAGGCTGTTCTATAACTTTCTGCCATCCTACTAAAATCCAAACACTGCTTTCGAGATCTTCAGCAAAGTGATGATTCTGGGATTTCTTTTCGTTGCTCTCCTGGATGAGAGTCAGAGTTTCATGGATGCCACGTTTTCCATTCCCTTGTTTGTTAGAATTCTTCCTTAGGGAGCTTTCTAAGAAAGTATATGTAAAGGGCCAGATAGTATGGTCTTTGTTACATCCTCATTTTTTTTTAATTTAACAACCCTTCAAGAATGTAAAGACCATTCTTAGCTCAATTGCTGACCCTTGTTCTAATATGCAGTAGTGCTAAGTGCAATGCCAATCTGATTCTTTTTCATTATAGATGACATGTTCTTTTTCCTCTCTGGAAACTTATCATTGTCCTTTGTGTTTAGAGACTTTATAATGACTTCTCTGGGTCTGGGTCTTTTTTGGTTTATCCCAGTGTTATCCTAACCAGTTCGTAGACTCTTGGATTTAAAGATTTGTGTCTCTCCTTTAACTCTTTCTCTTACTACTTCTTGGGTAATGTCTTATTAATGCCACCCACACTGTTCTTTCAGTAAATCTCCCTCTTACTCAGATGTAAGAGCTTCAAATGCATCCTCTGTGTCTTGGTTTTTTGTGTGGTTTTTTTTCTCATATTTTCTTTCCTTACTGATTGTCAATCTTGGTTTCCTTCCTATAACATACTTCATTCAAATATCTGAGGACTCTTGGTTGTATCTCATTAGAAAGAGGCAGAGTTGTTGCCAGGAGCTCCTTTTGTTTTCAGAATGGTCTTCTGGCAGGGTTTGCTTTAAGGTAGTGAGAATGAGTGCTCTTTATCCTTGAGATCTCTGAATTCCAGAAGGCTTTGTCCAGAGGTGCCCATGATATTCACAGATCCCACAGATAGCTGCAGAGAAGAATCTTCCTTTTGTTTGTTTGTTTTTCCGAGCAATTTGTTCCCTAATTACAGGTCATTCTACTTTCAGCAGTGAGAGGATTATTCACTGCTTTTGTGCAGACAGACCTAAAATTAGTTTTTCTGTCTTCAGACCTCCTTCTCACTCTTACCCTCTTGTCAGTACCTGCCGCCTCAGAGTCTGAAGCATTTCGGAGTCCAGACAGGTGGCCCCTCCTGCACAGAAGCACCTTCAGGCATGGTCCAGGCGGCTGCACCCTCTGCTCTGCCCTGGGTCACCAAGCTTACTCCTGATGCTCTAACCAGTCTAGAGATTTGTTGAAAAATACCTTACAGATTCCTTTCTGCCCAATTCTGTTTATATTACAAACAGTATTTTACTCATGTAATGACCTTTTAATGTAGTTTCTTTTTTTTTTTTTTTTTTTAGATTTTATTTATTTATTTGAGAGAGAGCACAAGCAGGGGGAGCAGCAGGCAGAGGGAGAG
>NW_024424341.1:40378646-40430652 GCF_017311325.1 Ursus maritimus
AAAGAAAGAAAGAAAGAAAGAAAGAAAGAAAGAAAGAAAGAAAGAAAAGAGAAAAGAAAGAAAGAAAGAAAGAAAGAAAGAAAGAAAAAGAAAGAAAAGGAAGAAAGAAAGAAGGAGAAAGAAAAGAAAGAAAGAAAGAAAAGAAAAAGAAAGGAAGGAAGGAAGGAAGAAAGAAAAGAAAGAAAAAAGAAAGAAAGAAAGAAAGAAAGAAAGAAAGAAAGAAAGAAAGAAAGAAAGAAAGAAAGAAAGAAAGAAAGAAAGAAAGAAAGAAAGAAAGAAAGAAAGAAAGAAGGAGAAAGAAAGAAAGAAAGAAAAAGAAAGAAAGAAAGAAAGAAAGAAAGAAAAAACATTTATAGTTGGTTTACCATCTTGAGCCAGAAATCCGTTGACCTCTACTCTGGTGTGAAGCACCTCCAACTCTTGCATGTATTACTGCAGTAACTTCTTCATCAGTCCCCTTCCATCCACACTGCACTCCTCCAATTCATTTTCTATGCAGCAGCCGGGATGAATTTTTGGGAACTCACATCTGATCATCAAATTATATCCCATGTCTTAGAGGAAGGCCTCAAGAGACTGTATCCTACTGGAAATTCTGTCACCGCAACTATGTACAGTCTGATATGGACGTGGTCATGGTGTCAAGCAGCCAGACCCATGCAATTCACAAGAGCCAGCCCCTGAGCGGGGCCTCTTCTCTCCGCAAGGCCTCAGTCCTGGTTTAGGCCTCTGAGTCACAGATCTAAAAATAAGGCACAAGGCTATGAGCTAGCAGCCCGCTGCACACCTCTGGTTCTCTGGCTCAGTGGTGTTCCGCAGCAGTGAGTCCCCTTGTCCAGCACTGCTACTGCTCCAGACAGCCTGGAAATTCGGCTCAGCTCCCCCAGGGACTGGGCCTCCGAGCTGCCTGTAAACTTGCTCTGGACTTATCTTAAAGTTGTGAGTGACCAGAACCTCAGACCTATTCTCTGCAAGTGTCTAAAGAGTTTCTTGACAAAACAAGAAATGCCGGGCCAGCCCATACTTTAACATCTCCCTGAATGAGTCTGAGTCAGAGGCCTCTCTGTTCTTTGGTTTCCAGACTCAGTGGGTTTGCTCTGTAGCTTTCGTCAACCCAGATGTTGACTTATGCTCAAAACCTACCCAGTGTCTGGGCCGGCTTGCTTTTCTCTTCCAGCTGCTACTTGGTTTAAATGTGGAAGTCCCGGAGACTTCAGCCTTCCATGGAACTGAGATGGGCCACTGTCCTGGTGTCTATCCCTAGCAGTCAGAAGATGGCTGCTTTTTCTTTTCCCAGGAATGGAAAGGAGTTGTCAGACATGCTCATTTTTGCATTATCCCGAATTGAACTTACCTTGTTCTTGCTTAACTTAAGGAGGCAGGGAAGTATAGAACCAAATATTAGCACAAGTAATGTCTGTCACAGCCAACTACCAGAAAAGGACAGCCAGCTACAGATGACCTGGCAAGGATGAGCCCACACAGACTGTTGGTGGAAAGGCTGGCAGTACCCCAGCAATTGCTGGCATGAGCCCCAGGGTGCCTTCTGGAGCAGGCTGACATCTTTTCACATTTGATTCCCCACCCCCTTCTGCTGTGAACGAACTGGGTATGCACATAGTCTTCAGCCTTTTCAAAAGGAAAGAGATTTTTTTCTCTAATTCAGCAAATTAGGAATAGATGGAAACTTAATCTAATAAAGGATATTTACCAAAAATGTTAGGCAATATTACATGTAATGGTGAAATATTGAACTCTTGTCTTGAAACTGGTGTCGACTATCACCACTTTATTTAGCACTGTATTGGCCATCCTGGCTAGTGCAATAAGGTATGAAAAAAAATAATGGAACAAAGATTGGGAAAAAGAGAAAACTATTATTTGTAACATGACCTGATGGGATATGTACAAAATCCAAACCTATATCCAAACTACTATAATTAGTAAGTGAATTATCAACATATACAAAAGTCATTTGTTTTTATAAATAAGCACCAAGTAATTAGAAAATGATAAGTTAAAATATTACCATTTATAATAGTACCCTACCCCAAAAAATCAAATACCTAGTAATCTAACAAAAGATGTGCAAGACCTTTACACTGCTGGGGCGCCTGAGTGGCTCAGTCATTAAGGTCTGCCTTCTGCTCGGGTCATGATCCCAGGGTCCTGGGATCGAGCCCCGCATCAGGCTCCCTGCTCAGCGGGAAGCCTGCTTCTCCCTCTGCCTCTCCCCCTGCTTGTGTTCCCTCTCTCTGCTGTGTCTCTCTGTCAAATGAACAAAATCTTTAAAAAAAAAAAAAAAAAAGGACACTGCAAATTACAGAACATTTCCAAGAGAAAAATAGGGTCCTATCTTTAAGACCTTGGACTAGGCAAAGAAGACACCAAGCAAAAAGTGATAACCATAAAAGAGAAAAAAATGTTGATAAGTGACTTCATTAGAGTAAAAATTATCAAAAGAAAGTGAAAATGGGAGCCACAGCTTAGGAGGAGATATTTACATCATGTAATACTAGTCATCAAAGAGCTCATAACCAGAATATATAAAGAACTACAAGGCTGCTTTATTTAAAACAAAAAACAAAAAACCAACAATTCAATTTTTAAAATATTGAACAGACAATAAGAATATTCAGATATCTAATTAACATGTAAAAACATTTTTTTAAAAGATTTTATTTATTTATTCGACAGAGATAGAGACAGCCAGCTAGAGAGGGAACACAAGCAGGGGGAGTGGGAGAGGAAGAAGCAGGCTCATAGCGGAGGAGCCTGATGTGGGGCTCGATCCCACAACGCTGGGATCACGCCCTGAGCGGAAGGCAGACGCTTAACCGCTGTGCCACCCAGGCGCCCCAACATGTAAAAACATTCTTGACATTTCGTCATCAAAGAAATGCAAAGGCAAACCACAGAGAGCTACCATTCTACCCCCACAAAAATGACAGACTTTTTTGAAGACCAGAATGTCAAGTGTTGGTGAGGAAGTGGAAGAGCTGGGATGGACACACTTTGATGGTGGCAGTGTAAATTGGTACAACCATTTTGGAAAGCTAATGGGTAGTGTCTACTAAAACTAAATATATGTGTGGTTATGATCCAGCAGTTTCGCTGTTGGGTATGTACCCAGTAGCAGTGATCGGCTTATGTCCACCGAAAGACAGGAATGTTCGTAGTAATCATAATAGCCAAAACCTGGAAATAACACAAATGTTCAACAACAATAGAACGAGGAGTGGTATGTTCATCAATGGAATACAGTGAAAAAAAATTAAAACTTGTTCTACGCAACATAAATGAATCTTACAGACATCATGATGAGTGAAAGAAGCCAGGTACAGAGAGTACATACTACCTGATTTCATCTACGGGAAACTCAAAACGGGCAAAACTAATCTATAATGGTAGAGATGAAGTAACAGTTATCTTTGGTGGAGGCAGGGCCTGCTCAAGTCTTATATCTTGATTGGGATGTTGATTACCATGTGTATACATGAGTGAAAGTTTAAGCTGTGCCCTTAAGATTTATGTACTTGATGTAAATTGAACATCAGTATAGAAGATCCATGGAAGGGGACCTTGTATTCTCTCCCTTGCCCTTGCCCTTTGATACCATATACAGGCCCCTGAGAGCCTTGCTAACTCCCTTCACCTCTGTCTCTCCCCCTCCCACCCCTGCCGGTGCTATGGAAACAAATTTTTGCATCAAACTCTCCAGTGACTTCCTGTTTCTCTTAAGAGCCATCCTGCCCAGCCTGTCTTGTATGATCTAGTCCCCAGGGAATTCCCTTTGCCTTCCCTTGGTTCCTAAAATGAGCCAAATTCCTTGCTTCAGGGCCCTTGTACAGGCAGTTCCTTTCACCTGGAGGTTTTCCCCAACTACAGTTGACCCTGGAACATTGCGGAGATTTGGGGTGGTGACCACCCACACACAGTAAAAAAATCCACGTATAACTTTTGACTCCCCTAAAACTTAATAGCCTACGGTTGACCAAAAGCCTTACCAGTAACGTAAACAGTTGATTAACATGTAGTTTGTATGTTATATGTATTATATACTGTATTCTTTCAATACAGCTGGAGAAAAGAATGTCATTAAGAAAATCATAACAGGGGGGGCGCCTGGGTGGCGCAGTCGTTAAGCGTCTGCCTTCGGCTCAGGGCGTGATCCCAGCGTTCTGGGATCGAGCCCCACATCAGGCTCCTCCGCTAGGAGCCTGCTTCTTTCTCTCCCACTCCCCCTGCTTGTGTTCCCTCTCTCGCTGGCTGTCTCTGTTAAATAAATAATAAATAAAATCTTTAAAAAAAAAAAAAAGAAAAGAAAATCATAACAGGGGGCGCCTGGATAGCGCAGTCGTTAAAGCCTCTGCCTTCGGCTCAGGGCGTGATCCCGGCGTTCCGGAATCGAGTCCCACATCGGGCTCCTCCGCTGGGAGCCTGCTTCTTCCTCTCCCACTTCCCCTGCTTGTGTTCCCTCTCTCGCTGGCTGTCTCTCTGTCACATAAATAAATAAAATCTTTAAAAAAAAAATCATAACAGGGGGCGCCTGGGTGGCTCAGATGGTTAAGCATCTGCCTTCGGCTCAGGTCATGATCCCAGGGTCCTGGGATCAAGCCCGCATTGGGCTTCCTGCTCAGCAAGGTGCCTGCTTCTCCCTCTCTCCCTCTGCCCCTCCCCCACCGCTCGGGCTCTCTCTGTCTCAAATAAATAAATAAAATCTTTTTTTTAAAAAAAAGGAATCATAAGAGAAAATCCAGAACCGTGTTGTAAAAAATTCACCTGTAAGTGGGCCCACACAGTTCAAACCTGTGCTGTTCAAGGGTCAACTGTAATTGCTTCTCATTCTTCAAATGCCAGTTTAAACATTACATTTTCAGGGATGCTTTCCAGGACCTTCCAGAATCTGTTAAGCTCTCCTTGCAAGTCTCCTGGCATTTTTTTCTTCACTGCAACATGTTCTCATTGTGCTTGCATGTTTGTGTTAGGTTGCTCTTTGTGGCTCTTGTTTGTTCAACTCAGTCTTCCCCCTCAAATGAGCGGAAGGATCGCTTTTGTCTTATTCACCACTCCATCCCCAGTACCGGGCACAGTGCCTGGCCCATAGTAGGTGCTCAGAAACATGGTGACTAAATGAGGAAGCCACTTCGTGAACGCCTGCTGTTTGCTATATGCAGCACCCAGTGCTGGAGAGTTGGCTGAGTATGAGATGAATGTTGTCTAAGCTCACAGCCCTGAAAGGGCAAAACTTACAGTTTTGTGGGATAAATACTGTAACGGGGAAAGTAGACAGCTGGGGATTTCAGAGCAGGCTTCCTGGAGGAGGAGGAGGAGGCCCGTGAGGTCATGCTTTAAAGACCCCCATGACCAGAGGCCTGTTCTGGGAGGGGGCCAAACTTGTGACAGCTTCTGGACTTGCGGTTCTCTTGGATTTGCCTGTCACTGCACCTGGGGAGATGTGGAATCAGCTTGAATTGCCAGTTTTATGAGATCACGGGTAATCTCATTTCTTTTTACTGATCTGATAGGCTTTGTGTGAGGTGATGTTTTTTTACTTCCAGGGTTTCTCCATATATGCTGAGGGCTACCTGGCTCCCTTTCAATCAGCCCAATCTCCTTGGTGATTCTGGTCGAAGCTCAGAACTATGGCAAGTGAAAGGTGGCTTTTATTTTTGTCGGCTCCCTCCTCAGTCCTCACTGTTGGCTCAGAACTGGATGCTACTGAACCCTCAGAGTGACTGTGTTTCATTGTTTTGCACTTTACCAGCAATGTTTCATGGTCGAGAAATCATTCTAGGTTAAGAGCCAAATCGTAGCATATCAACTCAGCCTTTCCCCAGATATTTCTAATAACTTGGCTTAAAAAAGTGATTTGGTTCTGCCCAGCTTTGCCCCTAAATGGAAGGCACGAGTACTTGGCAGCTGTGCGGGTTAGGGTTAAGGTTAGGTGCCCCATTGCCCGGCAGTGAGAAGCCTGGGGGTCTGGGCCCTGAGCCCGTCTCTCCCCATGGAGTGAGTGGGGGTTGGCAGGGTGGGGGGAGAACTCCCCCTCTCGTATCTCATCACTCAAACATCCACTGCTTTCTGACCTGGCTGGAGCACCTGCTTGTCCAAACTGCACGTGAGAAGCAGCCAGCTTGTCTGAAGTTTATGTGCCCCTGCCCTCCAGCACCTACATCATGCCACAACTCTTTGGAAGGGAGTCGGGGTTCTGCGGCCAGCCACTAAGGTCTCACACATCACCATCACCACTAGAAATTCAGCCCATGGCAGTTCACTGCCCCTGCTTGCTAGCGCTTGAAGACCCACTTGAAACGCTCTAACTGGACCGTAACTAGGGGCAACCACACGTAGAGATCTCTAAGTGGGGCCAGACAGGACCGTCAGGGTTGTCAGGCTGGAGGGCTCCGGCACAATGTGTTGCAGAAATGAAGACCCAGCTCCCGAGGCCGTCCTTGCCACGGGGTCCGAGGGTGCACGCAAGCGGCAGGGTAGCAGTCTGTGAGTTACTCCCGGGCATCAGGATGGCGGCCAAGGACGGCCATTCTAGTGGCCACAGTGCCCTTTTTGTTAGGGCTAATAAATCCCCTCTTGTTTCCGTGACAAGGAGTTGGGGTTATTACGTTTCGATAACCAAAAGAAAGTCGCCTGCACTCAGGAAAGGGGACAGAGTTCTGCTTTCTTCAACTGGATGGACCCGAGAAGGTCTCTCAGGCCCCTCCATCTTGGCCCCCTGATGGCTGTACACATCTGAGGGGGATTTTCATCAACGTAATTGTTCAGAACTCCCAACAAGTGTTCGAGACCGAACTTTCCACAAGGCCATGGAATCTACTCCGCAACTCTTCTCTCGCAGTTCTTGGGAGACACGTCTTGCCGGACCAGAACCACGGCAGAGACCTTCTGAGCAAGGGCAGTGTCCATGGCCGGTTCACATACAGGAACCTGAGGAGAGTAGGGCCTTGGCTCTGTTGGCTATGAGATGGACCGGAGCTGCCCCTGGCTTTCAGAATAACTTGACCCGAAGGCCATAGCACCTAAGGCTTCACCAGTACCAGAAGCTTGCCTGGTTCCCTCCCCAGCATACCGTCCTTTCCTGCCCATGAGCCCTTGGACCCCTTGGAAGTCTGCAGCCTGGAATATATGCCTCTCCACTGTGAGACCTTCACAGCTGATCACTGTGGTGGGCATAGCCACCAGGGTGGTCCCTAGTCCCTCCAGCAGCTCCCCCTCCCACCCCTCCACATAACCCAGACACCTCTGTTTCACCCAGCCCCAAAGAGCCCCCGGGAGCCTCCGGCAGCTCGTCCTGCCTATATCTCGCATGTTCCCAGGCCTCCTGTCCTGGCTACAGGGGAAGGGGCCTGGACTCCTGGGGTCCAGCCCCCCCATCAGGGATCTTCCAGGATGCTGGCTGGCCCCAGCCCCGCAGAACAATGAAAAGCAACCTGGGATCTTAGAGGTGTGGGTGGACAGAAGCAGATGGCTCTTCCTGGCAAGGGCCTCTTGGCCACAGCATGACCATTTCCAGCCAGTGAAGAAAGGAGACCAGGATGCTCAGATGCTTACACACAGGGGAAAGGGAGGGGTGGGGAGTGACTTCCTCAGGGAGGCAGTCTGGAGACTGGGGGAGAAGTTTCCCCTTCAGCATATGACTCATGCCGCCCTCTCCCCCTTTCCTGCTTGGGCCACTCCACTCAAGCTAGACTAGACTGGCCTCGCCCCAGCCTCTCTCCATGCCCAGCAGACAGCCGGTTGCTCCGTGTCCAGAACGTCTGGCCCGCCCTCTCCAGACTTGCTCCCCAATCCTGTGGATTCTGGAATGCAGCTACCCTTCCCGGGGCTCCTGGTCCATATTGCAGCTTTCACACTCTGCCCAGGGGAGACCAGTAAGGTAGAGGAGAAAAGGTACTCTCTCCAAACCAACCTCATTGCCCCCTGCCCCACCCTCCAAAACTTGGCTAGGATAATCCCTTCCCTGAAGGCTCTTCTTTCAGACATGCCCACTAAAACTAACATGTAAAAGCCCAGCCTGGGAGTTCTGGCTTCTACTGCCACGAAGAATGCACAAGCCAACAGTAATAACCTTGGCTGTTTAAGAAATTAGTTCTCTCATTCCTCATGAGCCCCTCTGTGTGGATGTCTGTATTCTGCAGCCTTTCATGTTAGGAATGTGACTCTGCTTTTCTTTTTTTCCTCAGCAAAGAGAGGCATCTCATACCAAGGTCAAGGTGCATCTCTGGCCCATCTCCCTAACACAGAGCTTTTCTGTCACTGAGGAACTCCTGAAATTTTGTTCTCACTTCCCACAGTGATGACCTCCGAGGCTCTCATTCCTTCCATGGGATCTGGCTCCCACCAACTGTGCCTCTAACCAGATACACAGGGGGTCAGGTGGATTCAGGAAGAGACCCTGTTCCCGGCCTGTGCCTTCTTGGCCTCCTAAGTGGCAAATTGAGGTGCTGGTCTGGTGGTCTCTGGGATGCTATCCTATCCCATTGTGCGTGTTAAGGGTCCAATCACAGACCTCTCTGCAGAGCTGAAGGATCACAGCTTCTGTCCCTGAAAACATGGGGGCCCCAGGAGGGCCTGGTCTCCATCTCTAGACCCTGTGGGCTCCATCCTCTTTTCTTGGCACTCCTGTGTACGGGAGCTTGGAATGAAGAGGTGACATGACATGACCAATGTCTCAGACCTGTGTGTGGGTACGTGGATGTTTTTTCCCTCCTTCTCCATATGTATGTGTATTTGATGAAGGAAAACAAATCCTTCAAACCTCTAGGAGGTAGGTATGATAGCCATAGATGTACTCGCAAAGCAGAGTTGAGATGCGTACAGTACAAAATGTCCTCAGGTAAGCTTGAAAAGTCAAAGATGGCCTGGCACTCAGAGCACCACAGAAGGGCCCCAAGGTTGACAACATTCACACCGAGCCCAAATAAGAACTGCATGTATGACCCAAACCGAATATAACACTACGTTGATTATACTTCAATGAAAAGAAAACAAAGACAAGAAAAAAGAACCACATACATGGCAGAATGGGTCTCTAGAACCTCCTGGTCCCGAATGGAAGTCTATAGGAGGGGCCCAGATGGAGCCGGGCACAAGGAGTTTCCAGCACGTCACTCTGGGACCATGAGGCTTGGAGTGAAGAGAACAGCAGTGGTTAAGCACATGCATCAGAGCCTGCCACGTGTGGAGGGAGCCTCCTAAAGTCCCAGGCAGCGTTTGCCACGTGCTTCTGACACAGCCACTGGAGGCGGCTGGGGCCTCTGTTAGGAGCTAGGAGGACCTCCAAATGGTGGACAGGCTTGTCCTGAGACTGCAGGAACCACAGTTGGCTCACATAGAGGCCTCCACAGGTAAGATGACCCCAGCACCCAGAGACACTTCCTCCAACCCAGCTGTATTCTCCCGCCTCACGTCTCTCCTCTTGTAGCTTGGGTTCCAAGCCCATCACGTCTGTAACACTTTGCTTCACTCTCTGTATTCAACTGCCAGATGAATCCTCACTCCACCTTCTTCCCTTTGACCTGAAGGCTGCTGGGGGAAGTCACTTCCTAGGGAAGATGGCTCTACTCTGAATTAATGACTATCCACCTGAAATAGATCCTCAGTGCAAGTTGTAACTTTGACCACATTTCCCCTTCTACTCCCCTTTCTGCCTTCAGACCTTTCTCACTCTCCTCACACCTCTATCCTCAAGCTCCCCTCTCTGCTGCAAAGCAATTTTTTTTGAGAGAAGGAGAGAGAGAATCTCAAGCAGGCTCCATGCCTAGCAGCACAGAGCCTAATGGGGCCTGAACCCACGACCCTGAGATCACGACCTCAGCCAAAACCAAGAGTTGGACACTCAACTGACTAAGCTTCGCAGATGCCCCTGCTGCAAAGCATCTTAGACCCTCTGGAGCCTTTTCAGAACCTCACAAAATGACCATATGTCTCTACTGTATACTCAGCCTCTTTCTGTTAATGGGATCCTCTTCTCTGACATTGAAATGTGTTTAAATTTCTTCCACTTTAAAAAGCCAATCTCCAAACGGGCACCTGCCTGGTTCAGCTGGTGGAGCATGAGACTCTTGATCTCAGGGTCCTGAGTTCAAGCCCCATATTGGGCGTAGAGCTTACTTAAAAGGAAACAAAAGCACTAAAAAATCTCCCCTCGACCTAAACTCATGTTCAGCTCCTCCCCACAGCTTCGTCACCCACCTAAGCCCCAGTGACAAACCCCGCACTCTCCTAAGCTCCAGACCCTCTTCCCGAAGTGCCTCCTTGGGGCATCCTCCTTGATGTCATGTTCACAGCAGAACTCATGGCCTTCTTTCTATCTTCCACCCTTCCAGATGTGGTCTTCAGGAACTTCCCAGCACTGAGTATTACCACTACAATGGTTTGTCCCAGAGAGGAGAAATCCAGGATTCCCTTCTCTTCCTGACCCTCCATATCTATTTCATCACTGACTTGCATTGGCTTTACTCCCTACTGTCACCACCATAGTCTGTGAGTGGATACCCACTAGTGTAAGAAAGCCATCTATTAGAGTACAGGAAGAAAATATTAGAAATTCTATATAGACTGCTTTCTTTTTAGTCTTTTAAAATTCTTTATTTCTGTTACATAATGTAAATAGTATATGAATAGTGTAGTGGATATATGGGCACACCTGAACATTTCCAGATTTGGTTCCAGACCACCATAATTAAGCCAATATTGCAATAAAGTGAGTCAAATGAATTTTTTGTTTGTTCTAGTGCATATGAAAGTTATGTTTACACAAGACTATAGCTAAGCGTGGAATAACATTATGTCTAAGAAAACAATATGTATAACTTAATTAAAAAATACTTTATTGCTGGGGTGCCTGGGTGGCTCAGTTAAGTGTCCAACTCTTGATTTCGGCTCAGGTCACGATCTCAGGTCATGGGCATGGAGACTCCCTCTCTCTTCTCTCTGCCCTTCCCCTCCCATTCTTTCTCAAAACAAGAACAACAACAACAACAACAAAAACTAGCCCAAACTTAATAAAGTGCCAACCATCATCTGAGCTTTCTTTGAGTCATAATCACTGATCATGGATAACCATAACAAATAAAATAATAATGAAAAAGTTTGAAATATTGGGAGAATGACCAAAATGTGCATAGAGACACAAAGTTGAGCAAATGCTGTTGGAAAAATGGCACCCATAGACTGCTCTACGCAGAGTTGCCACAAATGTTCAATTTGTAAAAAATGCTGTTCCTGCGAATTGCAATAAAAGGAAACATTAAAACAAGGCATGCTTGTATGTAATTTATTAATAAAATGTAGGTGATATTCAAACTTGTTTTCTAATAGAAGTCCAACAACAACAACAACAAAATTTTGAGAGCCCTGGTCTAAATCAGAATCACTTTTTTGCTTGGACCATCAAAATAGCCTCCTGACGTATATTTTATACACACAACTCACCACTTTAGCCATTTTAAGGGTATAGTTTTGATGTGGTTGTGCATCGGCACTACATTCATCTCCAGAACTTATCTTCGCACACTGAGACACTATACCCATTAAATACAAACTCCCCGTGCTCCCCTCTCCCCACTCCCTGACAACTGCCTTCTACTTGCTGTCTCTATGAGCTTGCCTACTCTAGGTATCTCATATAAGTGGAATTGTAGAATATTTGTCCTTTTGTGACTGGCTTATTTATTACTTAGCATAATGTTTCATGGTTCATACATTTGTAGCATGTGTCAGAATTTCCCTCCTTTTTAAGGCTGAATAATATTTCGATGCATGGATAGACCATATTTTGTTTATCCACTCATCCATCAATGGACATCTGGCTTGCTTCCACCTTTTTGACTCTCAGGAATAAATGCTGTTATGAACATGGGTAAAGAAATCTACATCCACTCTTGCCTCCCCCTCTCTAGTCCCTCCCTGCAACAGTAGCCCAAGTAACCCCTTTAAGCCCGCAAGTATGGTAGGATCACCCCTTGCTTAAAATTTACTAGTTCCCCAAAGCTCTCAGGCAAGATCTTACTACCCTAGTTTCTTCCATTGAAGACAGCTGCTGTTTCTTCTGTCCTAACCATGCTTTCCTCTCTGCTTCTCCAAGTTGTTTTCTTCCTTCTCCTCTTTACGACCTCAACTCCTGCTCTATTTCCTGGGCGAAGAATTCCCTGATCACCCTCCTACACTAGGTCAGGGGACTCTCTCCCCCTGCCTCTTCCACTTTCCCCTCCTACCACTTGCCACAGCTGGCACTATCTCATCACGTGTACTTGTGACAATTTTAATTGTGTTTCCACTAGAGAATAAACCTATGAGGGGGAGGGCATTCATTACGCGGTCCCTACTGTGCCTGTCAGGACCGGGCATCCAGTAAGCACTCAATATTTTAGTATTCTATTTCAATAATAAATACGTGAGGACGCAGCTAACCCCGCTCGCCCTAGGGCCAAGCCATAGTGGAGGATGGGGGTGGCCCTGTGGGCTCTGGACGCCGGTCCTCAACCCCCACCCTAGCTGTACCACCGGGAGGTCCTCGTCACCTGGGGTAGGAAGCTCAGGGCCGCCCCCTCCCGGCTCGCGCGAGGGGGGTCTGCTTCGAGGCCCTGGGTCCGCAGCCACTCCGGCGTCCGCCTGGGGCGGAGGCGGGGCCGGCCCGGAGACGTCACTTCCGGTGTACACAGCCGGTCCGGGCGGTGCGCTGGGGGCCGAGGCGCGTCGCAGGTGAGGAGCGGGCGCGAGCGGGCGCTCCCTGGCGCAGGCAGGCGGGCTGGCTAGGGGGTGGCCGGTGGGCTGCGGCCGGGGCTGGTGACTGGACGAGCTCGCGGGGCGCCGCTCCGCTTGGGGCCGCGGGGCGCGGGGCCGTGGGCTCCCGCCCCTTGCCCGTCCGCTGTGGAGGACGCCGGGCTCTGGGGGCGCTGGCCGGGCGGACGGAAGCCCAGAGGGGCCTGCCGGCTCGTGTCCGGGACCGGGGGTGCCGGGAGACCCCGCAGACGCGGGACGGGAGGGGCGGGGGCGCTCCCTCGGGCCGCCGGGGCCGGGGAGGTCGGGCTGGCGCCGGCACGCGCTCCCGGAAGCTGGCGGAGCAGTCCGCGGAGGCACGGCGGCCTGTGGGCGGCCGGGGTCCGCCGGGACTGGCTGGCTACGCGGCCCTCACGCCGCCCCGCGGCTGCCGGGCCGGCTGCGCGCACCTTCCCCGCCGTGCGGGGCCGCCGAGGAACACGATTTTCCGGCCCTGAGGAGCCTGCTGGCGCAGTCGGGCAGGGGGAGGTTCTGCGGGGACCCGGCAGGGCCGGGGCCGGGGATGAAGGACCCACGCCTGTAGGGCGAGTGCAGGGTCAGGGGTGTGTCTTCCTGCTCCGCGCGGTGCGAGGAAAGAAGCATGCCTGGTTGGCACGATAAGAATTCTGTTTATACTCCTCACAAAACGTGCCAGATGAACACTTAGGTTGGGGGACCCCAATTTGAAAGTAGCTTGTTCCCGCCCCTTCACCCCCATTATAAAAGCAATTCATTCTCCTCACATTCGAGACAACACAGAAAGTATCGTGACAATACTTTTTCGAATGACAGTCATCCGCCAACCTACCACTCCGTCACAATCATTGCTAATATTTTGTTAATACCAGTAAATAGTCTGTTTCACTTATATTACTTCATAGTTACCATTTTATACCGTCATGTAACAGATGAACATGTAGATTGTTGCCAGTTCGTCACAAGGTAGTTCTGCCAGAAGGATTTGTCTGATTGTTTTAGGATAAATTTACAAATGAGGTCAGATGTAACATTCATTTAAAAAATAGGTTATATTTGTTTCCTTTGTTGACATGTTTGGAAAACTCTTCTCCATCCCAATGTTATAAAAAGTTCCATTCACTTTTGCTTCTCATTTCATGGCTTTATTATTATTATTATTTTAACTTTCAGCTTAAAAATTTCTACTTAAAATTTCGTCTTGGTGTAAGATACGAAATATTTTCCAAATGGTTAGTTGACCCAGTTTTATTGAATAAGCTATGACTGCCATTTTGTCATATTTTAGATCTGAAGTTCTCAGTATGTGTTTATAAGGGACTACTCACAAAATTTGATACTTAGATTTTGTGTATGCTGTTTTTAAATTTCAAAAAATCTTTTTTCTTAATCATTTTCCTTTACAAGTCTAGGAAGTAGTTCATGTTTGAGGGTTTGTTTTTTTTTTTTTTTCTTTTTATCTTTTAAAGTGAAAAGTTAGTTTATTGTTTCATTTGCTTTCTTGCTGACAAGATAACAAACTCCATATGAAGAGTTCAGGTTTGTTGTGGCAACTTTTCAGTCTGGCATTTGAGATTCTAATCTTCCTCTATTTTTGCACACGAATACGTAGGTTAGCATTGGAGACCAAGATAGAAAAGCTCTCAGATTCCCTTGGCAAGCCTAGATTTTTTCAATCTAAAATTATCTCTGGATTTTTGGAAGACAGCATGTTTTAAGCATCCTTTAAAAAAATTTTTTTTAAACAAGTTGCATATGATTCTGCCGAATCTTACTAAATGTTTATTCTGTTTCAATCCTGGAGCCTAATACACCAGAAGCTTTATGTCAAGTGGGTCTTCCAAGTCTGTAGTCTAAGAGCTAGTAGGCTGGGGCATCACATGGGCTGGGTGTCCACTCTCTTTCCCTCCTGAGACGTTGTCCTTAGTGGAAAATGATGACCTTCCTCGGTGGACAAAGAATGTTGGTTTGAAAAGGAATTGCTTTACTTTGGAGTTACAGGGGGAAAAATGCCTTTTCCTCTTAGTACAAGTTCACAGAGAGCCTGAACTTGTAAGGGGTTGTGCTTCAAATGTCATTATCTCTACTGAAACTGCTCTTGAAGCCCAATTGATAGATGTACTGGCTGCTGCTTACTCATTTCCCTTGACCTTGACCATAAATATTTGGCATGGTGAGCCAGATTTTCTTGCTGTTGTCAGTCTCCTTGGTTGGCCTTCTTGAGTTGGAGCTATAATGGTCATTTTCTTAGCTTTGTGACTGTGCTTTTTCCCTTGAGTTTATTGTTTCTCTTCCCACATCTGCCTGTGAGAATTTTCCAAGGCCTAGCTTCATGCCTCTACCTCTTTTCCCAAAAAAACATGCTCCTTCCAACTCATCCAGTACATGACTTCCAGGCAGAGAACCTCTTCACCCCCTCACGCCTATCTCCATGCAGTGACCCCAGTTCAGACTTTGCTGCGAGTCATTTCTTTATCTCCAGCTGACCCCTGGCATGTTCTCAAGGCCATGCTTTCTCCAGCTGAGGGAGCCCTTCTTTGCTTGCCAAGGTGGCCTGTCCTTCATAACTATAAGGACCTATCCCATCTCATTTTCCTTCTTGATTTGGGTTGACTTGCCTTTTGCTTTCTGTCCCTACAACTTGATTTAGACTTTGTATCTTTGCTCTTAGGGACTTCAGACATAATCTGGTCCCACCCTGGAGGAGAAAGATGAGACCCAGTGATTTTATTCGTTAATTTAGTTAACCCACATTTATGGAGTACTCACAGTATGGGCCAGTTACTGTAGTGGAAAATTAAAATACAGAGCTGAAAGGCACAGTCTGAAAAAGAAGGCTAAAAAAGCAATTGCCATAAAGTATCGTAAGTGCCTAGAAGTGGGGGACACATAATGAGCTCCCCAGGTTTCAGAGATCTTGCCTGTTCACTGTTATTGCTGTTATCTCCAGATCCTAGAATAATACAGTGTTCTGGGAGTAATCAAGTATTTGTTGAATGAATCAGTGATCATCTGAGAATGAAGTAAGAATAAAAGTGCTGTCTATAGAAAAGATATAAACCAAGAGACATTTTGTAAGTATAGTTTGGAGAATTTCAGAGAAAACTTTAAGTTCAACCCAAATGACCCAGCTATAACCCCAGAAAAGCATGACTGGAATGTGCTCTTAGCCAGAATGCTTAAACTTAATTTTGTATCCTCAGAAGAAAGACTGCATTTTTAGGAGGGGGGGTGGGATGGTGTCTGTGGAAATTGGAGTGACGGGTCCAAGAGAGGAATTGGGTGATGTGTCTGTTGCACTGCCTGGGGGCCCTGGACAGAGGAGCTGTGTGCAGTTCTCCAGCGAGCCTCTGCACCTCCGAACAGATAGGTGCATCTCTGTGGAGGCCTCTAGTCAGAAGAATCTTTCCCTTGCTTTGCTTCCACACTCCTAATATCTTCTGATTAGAATGTAGCTTGACATGGAGATTTCCTGCCAAGCAGAGAATGTGAATGGTTAAGAGCTCCATGTCCAGACTGCTCGGATCAGATCCTGGTCTTGGGGTGCTGGCTAATCTCTTTGTTTGCCCCTCTGTAGAATGGGGAGAATGGTAGTACCTTCCTCTTTGTTGCCTGGCACCTGGTAAGTGCTCAATGAATATTAGCCCTCATCAGTATTTACAAACTTCGTAACTGGCCTTCTGGTTAGGACATAGTCACCTTTGAGTTTAGGTGGCCTGCCTCAGTTGCCCCAGACCTGCTTGCTCCTGGATGCATTGACAAAGCCGAGAACCGGAGAGGAAGTCATGACAGATACACTCTTCCCAAACTGCTCCTCCAGAGAATCCAACCACTGTTGTCAGGGAAGATTTCCTGGAGAAGGACGGGCTTGAGCCGAGTACTCTGGGAGCACATCAGTACAGCACCACAGTAAGGGGAAAGGCCATGACAGGAACAAAGGTGTAGGTGAGCAAGCATGAGGTATGTGAGCTGTAGGAGTTTTAGGGTAAAGGGTGGACAGATATGAATATGGAAGTAGAGGGAAATGAGATTGGAGAGGAAAGCAGGGCCAGATCTTGAAGAAATAATTAATGATAATATGTAACTGATTGGGCACTAACAATGTGTCAGGTGTGATGTTAATCCCTTGGACTCTCTGTGCTAGCCAGGTTTGGTGCCAAGTGCTTTCTGTATATTACCTTGTTTCGTCTTCACAACAACCCTGTGATGTAGGTGCTTCCATTACAAGGAGAAGTGACGTGTCCCATGTCAGCTGGTAGGTCTCTCTGCCTGGTGATTCAGCTTGCACACTGTTGCAAGGTTAACATGTAATATCTTTTGTACATTTTTTTTTAAGATTTTTTATTTATTTGACAGAGACACAGCGAGAGAGGGAACACAAGCAGGGAGAGTGGGAGAGGGAGAAGCAGGCTTCCCGCTGAGCAGGGAGCCCGATGCGGGGCTCGATCCCAGGACCCTGGAATCATGACCTGACCCGAAGGCAGACGCTTAATGACTAAGTCACCCAGGTGCCCCTTTTGTACAGTTTGTTTAATTTTATTTTTTTTAGAGATTAATTCATTTGTCAGAGAGAGTGTGAGAGAGCACAAGCAGGGTGAGCGGCAGGCAGAGGGAGAAGCAAACTCCCCACCGAGTAAGGAGCCCGATGCGGAATTCGATCCCAGGACCCTGGGATCATTACTTGAGCCAAAGGCAGATGCTTAACCGACTGAGCCACCCAGGCGTCCCTCTTTTGTATGTTTAAAAGCCTCTGTGACTCTTATTTCCTGGTGAAGTCCAAGCCCACCAAGATCCTCCGGCTTTATGGAACCATCTTGGGTTAAAATGTGAAAATATGTGAATCTTAGAATTGAGTAAACACAGCATAGGTGCAGATATGCCTCAAGCTCAGAGAAATGTCAGTCAGTGAAACAGGCAAGATGCAGAACAATGTGTATATGAGCCCATTTGTGTGAAAAACAGAGAGAGAGAGGTGCACATGAAATAGGTTTCTATGTGTAGAAAAAGAAATTCTGGAATGATAGAAAAGAAACAGTGGTTGCCTTTGGGATGAGGTTCCAGAAATCTAGGCTGTTAGACTGACCTAGCTTTTTGTCTTGCATACTCTTTTGTACAGGATGATTTTCTTTTCACTATGTATGTGTATTGTATTTTCAATTCAGAGTTAATAAAAACAAAATTTTAAGTGTTTGCCATGTATGTAGCAGTCATTTAGAGAGGGAATGTAGCACAGATATTAAGAGCCAGGACTCTATCCAGACTGCTTGGGTTCAGCTTCTGTCTCTGCCACTTACTAGTCATTCACCTCTCAGTCACCCAACCTCTCTTTACCTCATTTTACCCTGTCTGAAAATGGGGGAGGTAACACAAGCTCCCGCCTGGAGTTATAGCAAGGTGTCAATGACTTAATATTTGTGAAGTCCTTAGAACGGTTCCTGACCAGTATGTTTTTTTTGTTGGTGGCGGCGTCATTATGGCCTGGTGCTGTGCCCCACAGTGCACGCGAGGAGGGGTCCAGCCTGTCTCTGTGTGCTTACGGTTCCTGTGGGAGGGGCAGGGCATGCAGTGAAGGCTGCAGGAGCTCAGGACAGGCTCCTGAGTGGGGACTGAAGGGGCCCAGATGGTTTCATCCAAACAGTGAATCTTAAATATGGGTCACTTTTAGAAAAAGTGAAAGGGGAGAAAAGGCCACCCAGGGACTTGTTCCAAGCGTGACGTGTGCCCCAGACAGACAGAGAAATGAGATCGGGAAAGAGCCTGAGGGGAGCCCAAAATTGGGATATAGCGTGTGATGACAGGTCATCATTATATGGCAGAGTTTTTCTTAGCCTATATAAAATAATGATATGATTTATAAATGACATCTTAGGCTTGATGAGATGTGGTAGCTGGACCTTGATCTTTGAAATGGCCTTGAGGTGTTCCTGTGTAATTTACTTGATGAGTCCCTTAATGCGGCCCATGTGGGTTCCATGCAGGTGGATGCTTGCAGACAGTGCTGCTAGTGAGCATCTCTAATACAGGCCTCCACATTTACTGGGTCTATTTCTTTTTTTTTTTTTTAAGATTTTATTTATTTATTCGACAGAGATAGAGACAGCCAGCGAGAGAGGGAACACAAGCGGGGGGAGTGGGAGAGGA
The DNA here is from genome assembly GCF_017311325.1 of Ursus maritimus. Taxonomy (NCBI): domain Eukaryota; kingdom Metazoa; phylum Chordata; class Mammalia; order Carnivora; family Ursidae; genus Ursus; species Ursus maritimus. Next base: position 40,397,544 of record NW_024424341.1, read on the forward strand.
AGAAGCAGGCCCATAGCGGAGGAGCCCGATGTGGGGCTCGATCCCAGAACGCCAGGATCACGCCCTGAGCCGAAGGCAGACGCTCAACCGCTGTGCCACCCAGGCGCCCCTACTGGGTCTATTTCTAGCATTCATTCCTAGATGGTATCACCTTTTTTTTTTTTTTTTTAACACTGTTTTGACTATGTTCCATGTGTCTGGGTTGCTGTCCGATATGTGCTTTTTCAAATTGGTAGTTGCAAAGAATCTTAATGGGATAGTTTGGGTTTTTTTTTTTTTAAGATTTTATTTATTTATTTGACAGAGACAGACAGCCAGCGAGAGAGGGAACACAGGCAGGGGGAGTGGGAGAGGAAGAAGCAGGCTCCTAGCAGAGGAGCCTGATGTGGGGCTCGATCCCAGAACGCTGGGATCACGCCCTGAGCCGAAGGCAGACGCTTAACAACTGCGCCACCCAGGCGCCCCATAATGGGATAGTTTTCCAGTGCAGAATTAGAGCTAGAGATTATCTGGGGAAAAAAATCTAATTTTCTTATTAGAAATAATTTTGGGATTAGGTGCCAATGAGATGGTCTTTACAACGGGGAGCCTGGGAATACCTGAGTCTTCCCCCACCCCACCCCCAGGTTCCAGAGGTGGGTGTGTATGCCTGAGAAAAGAGGCAGGGGAAAGCTGGCTCAGCTCCCAGATTCAGCTCCCAGAGCTGAGTGCTGCAGGCTATGTGGTAACCTGGGCAGGGGAGGCAAGAGCGGTCCCTCTCCCCAGGTCCCAAAGACCTGTCCCACCCCTCGGTCTCAAGGTAGCAGAGAATGCAGCCACATACCTGTGCTTCGGTAGCTTTGTACTTTACAGTGGGAGGTGATCCCTTCCTGAGCCTTGTCCTTGTCCTTGCCTGTCTTCCTTCAGCTTGGGACTGAAAGGGAAGGGAGTGCTGGGTAGGGAAATGGGAGGAGCCATGACCTCCTTCCCCTCTGGAGGAGGGCAGCCCTCCTTTTAGTCTGTTGCCAGGACCTTGAGAGTTGGGGCCAGAGCAGCAGGAAGGTAAGTATATTTTTGAAAAATCTGGTAGCTGTGTGGTATGTTGAGGAGGCAGAGTTTGGGGGTTTTTCTCCCCTGATAGTAGGCTGGCATGAAATATTTCATTAGAAGATAAACTGCTTTTCTCTGACTAGTGTCCAGCTTCTTTCAGAGCAGATAGCTCCAGTTTCTGAGTAAGACTCCAGGTGTGCCAAGTGCTGTGGTTTATAGGTTTAAGCCTCACCACTGTACTGAAGAAACTGAGGCACAGAGTTCAAAAACAGAGGTGGAGAGTTAATAAGTGCCATTCATTTAATTGGTAATTACTGAGAACTGGGATTCATATCTAGGTCAGTCTGACTCCCAAACTCATACCTACTGCACTTTGTCAGTGCCTGTTTCCAGGAAATCTCTTTGTACTGTGTAGCATCTTTTTTTTTTTTTTAAGATTTTATTTATTTATTTATTTGCCAGAGAGAGAGAAAGAGAGAGAGAGCACAAGCAGGGGGAGTGGCAGGTGGAGGAAGAGGGAGACGCAGGCTCCCCGCGGAGCAGGGAGCCTGATGCAGAACTCGATCCCTGGACCCTGAGATCATGACCTGAGCCGAAGGCAGACGCTTAACTGACTGAGCCACCCAGGCACCCAATGTACTGTGTGGCATCTTACCTACAAGGTAAAAGCATGAGCTTTTTCTCCCATGAGGTTGTAAGCTCCCAGAGAGCAGGGAGTGTGTCTGTTTCATTCACCCAGTGCCTGGAGCAGTGTTGTGCACATAGTAGGACCTCAGCAAATGCTTGAGTACGTGAAGGCTCATGGTGTGGAGAAGCGGCAGAGCGTGGAAGTCAGTGTGGTGGTAAGCCACTGCAGGCCTGCTCTGTAGGGCTGTCTTCCCTGCCTGGGAAATAATGGGAGGGATGGGGGGGGGAGGCTTCTTGAGTATCCTCACTGCTAAATACCTGACCTGCTGGGATGTTCCATGGGGAAGAACGGGGTGCCTCACCTTGACTCTGACTTGCTGTTCTTTCTGAGAGATGGAAAGGCTTGCTGGGTGCACAGAATTAGAGTCAGTGTTCCCATTCTGGAGGCAGGAGCTGCTGTAATTATCCATTGATCAAATTTTTCAAGGGTGCTTTAAATTTTCAGAAATGATCCCAAATCTGAAGTGCATTTATCTAATATTTATATAATTCTTCTCCACAGTAAGAGAAATAATTTATACATTACAGTTTGATTTACCCATTTCTGTATAAGCTTCTTGATAAATACTTGTTTTTCCCCATTCGAGGTTAATTTTGGACAGGTTCCATAGTGCAAATTGTTAAGAATGAAGAGTACAATTAAGTTTTCTTAAATAACTTTCTAATGGATACATTAGTTTTCATTAGTTCAACTTGCTTTTATGTTTGGAAACTTTGAATAATGAAGGCTGAAACTAGGCTCAAACAGAGCTGAGTGGATCAAGGCCTTTTCATGCTGTAACATACTGACAAAAATAAAACTAGTGGTTTTTAATAGATGTAGATTTTTTGGAATGTTTTAACAATTTGGGTTTCAAAAAATTACATCAATGCTTGTGACTTTTAAAAAATGATTTTCCTTAGTCGACTATACTTCAGTTAAAACAAAAAAAGATTTACGTTAAGTCATTCTCCTTAATTTATACCTGAATTTCCATCAGCAGCACAATTTGTTGTGAATGTTTTCATCATGCTCGGCTGTATTGGATGTGAAAACTTCTAATGGTCCAACACCATTTTAGTTTATCAAAAGCCTGGTTTTACCTGAGCAAACTGTTTCAGAAGTTTCAGAGCCAGCTTTATTTATCATTTGGTGATGTGTGGTAGTCATTAGATAAAGGTAGATAAACCTTTTCTTGGCAAGGCTTTGCCAACCGCACCCCTCCACCCCCCCGCTGCCCACTTTAACTTCTTTTGAAGATTTCTGTTTAATAAAGTTTTTTGGCTCACAGTGTTCCTCTAATAAAATTCTTTCAAAAGTTCTAATACTTGTTTTAAAGGCAACAGGTTTTGAGTTACTCTTTTGATTTTATAAGAAAACTAAACACAAGTCTTAGAGTACAGCCGGTTGATTTATCACCAGAAAATTCGGCAGGTAGCTAGATCTGCCTTCAGCAGAACCAGTAATGGATTTTTTTTTTCCCACTAAATGTTTACCATTTTTGTTGGTATGAAACTGAATATATGGTGATTACCATCCATTTCATTTACTTTTCTACTTATTAATGTGCTATTTAAAAAATAAACTAGCCTTTGATCTTCCTTTTTCTCTCCCCACCCCCAAAATACCCTCAATTTAAACAAAATTGCCCTTCATCTGTATGACTGTTTAACACATTTGGCCTTTTGTTTTTTTTTAACCTGTGCTAATTTGAAACTAAATTTCAACTCTGTTGACTTTATGGTTAGAACATTTTTTTTCCTTCTTAAATTAAATTATCACTTGTTTGTAGATTACTAAATAAAAAAGCTTTTCAGATCCACGAATATCTTGCTTTGTTATTATAGAGGAATGCCCTATTTTGTGGTGATAAACGTTACAGAGCAAGTGTAAGGACGAGGCGGTCAGGTGTCACCATGTGGGGCAGTTTGTTCCCCCATTAGACCAGAAGCCCCTTGAGGGCAGGCACTGATACCCTCCCTCTGCATCCTTGGGTGCTCCAAGCATTCAGAGCATTCAGGCACCACTTCACAGGGTTGACCGTGTTGCTGGAGAATGCATATAGAAACATCTTCATTTTAACTGTGGTAGATTCGAACTTTGATCAGAATTTTTATTTAGTAGGGTTTTTGGGTTTTTTTCTATGTACTTGAGTTTTCAGAGATCAGTTTAGGATAAATGGGCTTCAGATTTTGTCAACTGATCAGTTATTCGGTAAGTTTTTTTGTATTAACAGCAGTTTTAATAGTCATTTCTTGAACAGAAAAAAAAATAATCTTGGCCTCCTTAAAACTTTTTCATTGGCATTTTTTACTCTGATAGAACTTTAATGTTTCCTGAGTTTTTGCACAATTCTTTAACATGCTTAGTATTAATTCTTTGGAAACTGTTTCTATGTAATAGGCTAGTGTTCAGTTTTGTACATATTTTTCTTTGGGGGCAGTCTCTGGGCGCAGAAAGCATCTGGGCTTGGTGGACCCAGAAGTGTCACTTCCTTTGCTCTGGCTTTGGCTCTCCATGCCTGCCTTTCCATTTTGATGTTTTAATGATACCCTCCCTGCTCGGTGATTTGTGTTCAGGAAGCTAGGCAGTGATTACTTTTGTTTCTGCTTTGTGAACTTCCTCCCCCACTTCCTATTTTTACCGAGCAACTACAGGAAATGAGGCAGCTCCTGGCTGGCTGCTGCTAGGCACTGATTTTAGGTGGCAGAGGACAAGGGCCTGAGCCATTTAAAACATTTTCCTCCTTGGTCTTTTCACTGCCTCCTTCCTGTAGGAATCATAGGAACACGATTTTGTGATTGGGTTGAGATGATGGCATGTTCCCCTCACCCTTGTGGGGTGGGGTGCTGCTTAGTTGGAGGACAGCGCTTCGGTGAAGTAGTAGGTGAGAGGTTTTCTCCATTATAACAGTAGAAGTGGGACATCGTGGGCTTATGGCCCAGCCGCTGTCATAGGTGAACAGTTTGGCAGAAGCAAAGGGTGGGTTGAAGGGACCTGTTCTAAGTAAGGCTGGAAAGGTGGACGCTGGTCCTCCCAAGGTGAGAGCCTTGACTGGCACTGGGAGTGGACCGAGGGGCCCTGTCTGCTCTCCGAGATCTTTGAAGAGGACCTCTGCCTTTGTGGTGCTCTCCTTCCTCTGAACTCATGGCATTTGTCTTCTAAACCGCTATTAAGCATTGGGAGCTTCACTTAGGGAGAAGTTTGTATCATCTTCTCAGAAAGAAGTAACTTTTTAACACATTAGGTAACTTGAATATGGAAGCTGCTCAAAGCATTTGTTTAGCAGAGTTTCTCAATAGTGGCACCATTGACATCTTGGGCTGGATAATTCTTTGGCTGTGGATGAACAAGGGAGCTGTCCTGTGCATCGTAGCACAGTTAGCAGCAATTCTGGCCTCTACCCGCTAGCACTCCCCTACTCCCCCAGTTGTGACAACCAAAAAGTGTTTCCAGACATTGCCAAGTGTCCCCTGAGCTGGGCGTGTGTGTATGTGTGTGTCGAAGCATCCTCTCCTCTACTTGTTGAGAACCGCTATGTTAAAGGATTGAAGGCTGACTTCTAATTTTGTAAAATGGAATAAAAAAGAATGTTTGGTTCCTTGGGATTGGAGCCATTTGTTAGTTTCTGTTCCAATATCTGACATTCTCATACATTTTTGGTTTGCCACTTAGATTTTGCTGTTGTCTATCAGCCAACTTTGAAGTATATCTTCCCTTCTGTGTGCTTCCATCGAAAGAGCTGGGGCCTGAGCATCTGACAGCCTGGCTTCTGGTCCTCACAAAAAGCATTCTCTCTCAATCTTGATCTTGCTTGCTCCAGAAGGCTAGTTCCTGGGAAGCTGAACACTGTGGGTATAAAGGAGAAAATGAAAGGCATCCAGAATGTCACAGTCCCAGTAGCTGACATTCATGGAGCAGTTGCTGTAGACCAGGTGACCAGAACGGGTGGGATTGAATGTAAGGGATAGAAAGCCAAAGGTACGGGACAGGAACCACCTGGGACAGCATCTTTGGTTTAGGCTCAGGGTTGGTAATGCTTTTAGCCGAAATAGAACATATAGCAGGAGGAGCAGGGAATGGAATGGTGACTAGGTAAAGATTGGAGGACCTGAGGAGGTGTCTCAGGAGTCTAGTCCTAGCAGGGAGAGGTCTTGACCAAAAAGTCGAATTTGGGTGTCATAAGCAGTGGGTATGGGTATAATCTTCTAAACAGAGATCACGTTACTTTTCATTACTCCAGCTCAACTTCCTGTCAATTCCGAGAAGACCGCAGCTTTCAGCCATCTCCATTAAGAGTGATGAACAGAATGCCAAGGTCTAGATATTTGACAGAGGCGGAATAGCGTAGGGAATAGACCCCTCACAGGGTCTTTGTGAGAAATGAATTCGATAATACACGAGGTGCATAGCACAGAGCCTGGCCCCAAGTACCCATTCGGTTAATGTCAGCTGTTTTTATTTGAGGGTTCTAGCAAGGATTAAACAAGCTTATGTATCTAAAGCTCAGCTTAATGCATGACAGGTTGTCGGCCCTTAATAAACGGTCTCTTTTGTTGAGGAGTGAACATGGCCTGTTGTCAGTCGCTTTATTTATTTATTTTTTAAGCAGAGGCTCATTTCTAGCACTTAACTACTGCTTCTGTGGATGGCAACTGACTGAATGAATGCTGTAAAAACGAGCATTAAATAAATACTGGGGATGAGCTAATCATTCAACAAATACCTGTTGAATGTTTACAGTGTGCTTAGCACCCTTGACCATCTTGAATGAGGTCGGTGATCGCGAGGGCTGGAGGTGACGGGGAAACACGGAAACTGGCCGTGTGATACAGTATTTTACAAAACAGCAACGATTCGGCAAAGATGGGGCCAAAAACAGGGTGTTCCGGGAGCACACAGGGGCTCCTAGCTCACTTTTTGCCAAGGTGGCATCCCAGAGGAGGTGATTTCTAGGTTAGACATCCAGGTGGAGGGAACTGAGCACGTAGATGGTAAGTGGGAAGACAGCAGCAGCAAGAAGTGGGTAGGGGTGGGCAGAGGGGTGGGGGAAGACGGTTGGTAAGGGTAGTGGAGAGCCATAACAGATATGAAGCAGGAGAGTGTGTGATTAAATTGACTCTAGAACAATCACACAACAATCAGAAGGGAGCAGTCCAGGAGTTTGGAAGATCACTCAGGAGGCTCCCGTTGCAATTCCGGCAAGAGGAAAAGAAGGTCTGAGCTTTAGATTGGAAGTGAAGGTAGAGAGAAAGGAAAAGACTTGAGAGATAGTAAGGAGGCAAGAGGGGTACAGCTAAATGATTAAGTGGCTATAAAGGAGAGTGAGGAGTAGAGGATGACTGCCGGGTTTCCAGCTTACAGGTAGATGGTAGATCAAGTAGGTAAGTGGCAATGCTGTTCACCAAGGCAGGAAAGGAACAGTGAGAGCCTGGGGAGAGTTGATAGTGGGCCGTTGACTGGGGGACCTGTCCAGTAGGCAGTTGAATATTTGGGATGTGGCGCACAGGAGAAAGATCAGGGCTAGAGAGATGGATTTGGGGATCCTCCCAGGGAGACCATGTTGATCATAGAAGCAGAGAGCTCTGGGGGACCACGGTGCTTCAGGTCAGAGGAGGAGTGGCTCCCAGAGGCATCTAAGAATGGCCAGAGGGGCCGCAGGAGAGCTAGGAGGACAGGCATCTTCCCATAACGAATTGCCTCACTCTTTTTAGTGTGATAACATATTATAAAGGGAGCCAAAAAAGTAGAGTCCTAGGACTAAGAGAACAAAGAACTAAATCTTTCAGGCATTTTCTCTTGCCTGGATAGATATTTTAAATTCATGAATGTTGAGAATAAAATTCTTCAAAGCATTTTTCTGGAGTGCATTTCTAAATATGGCCCGTGTCATTCTGAACTGACAAAAAAACATGGAAATGGTTGGGCTTTGAACTTCACAGACAATAACTTCACTAATCTCCCTAAAGAATTTCCTGTGGCGTCTCCATATTATCAAGGGTAGATTTAGATTTACATTGTTATGGACTGGAGGGAGAAAAAATTTTTCTGTTTTTTTCTCTGAAGAGGTAATTGTTTATGGAGTGGCTCATCTTTATTTTTTTTTTTTAACAGCTTTATTGAAACGTAACTCACATACCATACAATACATCCGTCTAAAGTATATGATTCAGTGCTTTTTAGTATATTCAGAATTCTACAGCCACCACCACCACAATCAATTTTAGGATATTTTTATCACTCCAGAAAGAAACCCTGTATCCATTAGCAGTCATTCCCCAATCTTCTCATCCACCTAAGCCCTAGGCAACCGTTCATCTACTTTCTATTTCAGCGGATTTGCCTGTCCTGGACACTTCTTATTAACGGAATCATGTATAATATGTGGCCTTTTGTGTCTGGCTTCTTTCACTCAGCACAGTGTTTTCAAGGCTTGTACATGTTGTAGGATGGATCAGTGTTTCGCTCCTTTTTATGCCTGAATAATATTCCATTGCATGGCTCTACTACATCTAGTGTATTCATTTATCAGTTGATAGACATTTGGGTTGTTTCCACTTCTTTTACAATTATGAATAGTAAACTTCATACACAGGCTTTTGTGTAGACGTGTTTTTCATTTCTCTGTGGGGTATACATAGGTGTGGAATTGCTTGGTTATATGGTACTTCTATGTTTGACCTTTTGAAGTCTGGCAGACTGTTTTCCAGAGTCTCTGCACCATTTTGCATTCCCACGGGCAGTATCTCCACACCCTCCCCAGCATCTGGTACTGTCTGTCTCTTTTATTAAAGCCATCCCAGTGGTTGTGAAGTGGTATCTCGTGGTCTTAACTTACATCTCCCTGGTGGCTAATGATGTTGAGCATCTTTTGTGGGCTTATTGGCCATTTATATATCATTTTTGAAAGGTTCATCTACATTTGGTCATTAATTTTGGCATCGTAAATTAAGTTGCAAAACCTGAAACTGAAAAAAAACAGATGAACATATTTGACTAGAGAAATGATGTGTGTGTGTGCATGTGTGCACGCACGTAGTGAAAGATGCTATAAACGGATGTAAAAGATAAAGGACAGGCTGCCCCAGGGAAATAGCCAGCACTCTCCACCCACCTGTACTCTTCACTCCACCTGAGCTTGAGAGACAGGGTGCTTGATGATCCTGTTACCTAGCTGTAACTTTGGAAGTAGAGACCATGATCTCTGCCTTCTTAAGTCCACAGATATCGCCACCATCTTGAACCAGGTATCAGAATGTCTTTCCTTTCTAGGCTTAAGAATATACCATTTTATGGTTTTACCACATTTTGTTTATCCGTTCATCCATCGGTGGACATTTGTTTTATTTCCACCTTCTGGCTATTATGAATAATGTTGCAGTGAACATTGGTGTACAAATACCTGTTCAAGTTTTGCTTTCACTTCTTTTGTGTATGTACTGAGAAGTGATTAGTTAGATCATATGGTAATTATATTTTTAAATTTTTGAAGCACTGTCACACTGTAATCTTCAGTGGCAGTACCATTTTATATTCCCACCAGTGATGCCCAGGGTTCCAGTTTTTCCACATTCTTGCCAACATGTTATTTTCTCTGCATTTTTTTTTTTTTTTTTTTTTTTTTGCTTTTATAATACCCAACCTCATGGATTTGTAGTGGTTTCTCATTGTGGTTTTGGTCAGCAGTTCCCTAATGATTAGTGACCTTGAGCATCTTTCCATGTGTTTATTGGCCATTTGTGTATTTCTTTGGACAAATGTCTATTCAGGTCCTTTGCCCATTTTAAAATTGGATTGTTTGGTTTTTTTGTTTTTGAGTTGTATATAGTTCTTTATATATTCTGAATATTAATCCCTTTTCAGAGGTACGATTTACATTTATCTTCTCCCATTCTGTGTGTTGCCTTTTCACTCTTTTGATAGTATCTTTTGACACACAAAAGTTTTAATTTTGATGAAGTCCAGTTTGTTTTTTCCTCTTGTTGCCTATGCTTTGGTTTTTGGTTTTTGGGTGTTTTTTAAAGATTTTATTTGTTTGTCTGAGAGAGAGTGTGTGTGCACGCACAAGCAGGGGGAGTGGCAGGCAGAGGGAAAAATAGGCTCCCTGCTGAGCAAGGAGCCCAGTGCGGGACTCGATTCCAGGACCACAGGATCTTGACCTGAGCTGAAGGCAGACACTTAACCAACTTAGCCACCCAGGCGTCCATGTGCTTTGGTGGTTTATCTAGGAAATCATTGCCAAGTCCAAATTCATTAATTTTTTAAAAGGTTTTATTTATTTATTTGAGAGAGGCAGAGAGAGAGAGAGAACAAGTGGGGGAAGGGGCAGAGGGAGAAAATATCCAGGCAGACTCTGACCGAGCAGAGCCAGATACGGGGATCGATCCTACAACCCATGAGATCAGGCCCTGTCATACGCTTAACTGATTGAGCCAACCAGGCACCCCAAACTCATTAATTTTTATGTATTTAATGGTTTGTGCTTCAGGGGAGGTTTTTTGTTTTGTTTTGTTTGTATGCTAAAATTGTCCCATTATTGGTCATTAATACAACTTACTCTTCAGGTTCACTCTGAGTCCTTTTGACACAAGCCAGATTAGAGAGGTTCCTTGCTTTCTGACCTGATTAAGAATTCCTGGCTTATCGTTTTTGTTTCTGACCCCAGATCTAGAATCAGCCATTTCTATAAGGAGCTCTGGTTTTTTGGTGGGAAAAAATTAGGGGCATTCATTACAACTGGAATTTGAATCCTTCTAGGTCTTTTCAGTAAAGTTAATATGTACAAAGAAATTAAAAGGTAAATCATGATTTCAGACTAATATTTCAAATTTAAATGAAGGGTTAAAGGATTTTTATTTCTTTGGTTTTATATTTGTGTCTGTTCTCCTTTGTTGACAGTAGCACCAGAGAGGTATAATAAAAACACCATGTCAACTTCAAGTAATCCTCTCTGTGTGGTTACGCCACCAACTTGACAAATAGTTTAGGTTTTTTTTTTTTTTTTTTTTTTTTTTTAGGAATTGTTTTCTTTTTTATTTACTTTTGTTTTTTAATTGTATAAAATATTTACTTGGTTCTAAAGATAAAACTATTGGGGCGCCTGGGTGGCTCAGTCGTTAAGCATCTGCCTTCGGCCCAGGGCGTGATCCCGGTGTTCTGGGATCAAGCCCCGCATCAGGCTCCTCTGCTGGGAGCGTGCTTCTTCCTCTCCCACTCTGCCTGCTTGTGTTCCCTCTTTCACTGGCTGTCTCTCTCTCTGTCAAATAAAAGAATAAAATCTTTAAAAAAATAAAAATAAAAAAATAAAAAATAAAGATAAAACTATAAAGCAAGGTAGATTGGGAGAATTATGGCTTCTTTCCATGCCTTTGTTCTTCTCTATACCACATAGGTAACATTTTTATTGGTTTTTTATTTATTCTTCCATTGTTTATTTTAAAATATATAAACAAGTGTGTGCACCCTACTCCACTCTCGTTTTATTTTTTCCCTTCTTTTTTACTGTAGCAATCATACTTCTTATTTCCAAGAATTCTTTCTTGATTTCTGCTTCCTTTATGGTTTGTTTGCTTTTGTTTTAAGGATACATTATCTTGTATCTCTCTAAGGATACCAGTTGAAATTTCTTTAAAGGGACCTAAAATGTATGTTTCTTCTGGAGTCTGATCTTTTCAGCTTTTCATTGTAGGTGTCCTTTATTGTCCTTTGGTTTTTGGGGATTTTTTTCCTACTGTCTGGTGACCCTTATGAATGAAGAAGTGGGTTGATGATACAGGTAATTGAGAAAGATTCTTGTTTTCCCAGCAGTCCTTTTTCCTTGTTAAGAGTTGGTTGGGTGAGTGACCAGGAATGAGAAATGTGGAAGAGATCAGGTGGATGAACCTATTTCCCACTCCTGATTTCTCTACCTGCTGACTCAGAGCTGGGCGTTTATCCAGCTCCTCCAGGAAAAAGTGCTCTGCCTCTCTGCCTGCCTTTGGCTCTGCGTGTTCTGGGAAGTGTCCAGCTCTGCTGTGGTCTGTCGTATCATACAGTTCCCTCTGTTTTCTCTTCATCTTCTAGAAAATAGGCAGCATTTAAAGAGACTATATCCCTCAGCCTTTCTCATTACTGTTATGTTGTGATTCCCTTGTGAATGTCTTTACTGTTACGTCTTTAGGATTTGGGGCCACTGGGAAAGTGAGTCCATGTGCCTGTTTCTCTAGCCTGTCATCCTGAAATGAAGCTACTTTGTGCCATACTATTGTGGACAACAGGACTGCTTTTCATTCCCATTTTCTCATTGGCTTAATGACTGAAATGGATTTAAAATTATTCTCTGTGTTCACAAGTCATAGCTATCACATCATTGAAACGTGTTGCCTCCTACACTAGCATACATAGATTTCTACTCAGTTCAGGTATCGGATGACTTTACAGGACCTTTGTCTATAATTTTTTCCGGAGAAGCAGAGCTAACAAGACTTGCTTACTTTCACTTATCGTGTGAGAATGTTAATAACAAGATCATTAAATACTCAGTGCCCAGTATATGCCAGACATTTTTCTCTGTGCTTTATGTGTATAAACTCATTGAACTCAATAACAGTAGCTACTGTTATTATCCCTATTTTACAGACGATGAAACTGAGGCACAGAGAGGTTAAAGAACTTGCCCAAGGTCACATAGCGGGTAAGTGGCAGAGCCAGGATCCCACCCAGTTAGTTGGCCCCCAAGGTCACTCTCTTATCCATGGTACTCTCTATAAAGGGAAGCTCTTCAGATTTTCTCAGGCTAATCAAACCACTTTTTGTATCTGGTCAGTTATGGGTATAAGAAAACCCTTTTATACTTAATCTTTGTCTAGTTTCAAGCATGTTCTTTGTTATTGTGTGAAATTGAGATTGCTGATGACTTTGATTGCAGAAAGGAATGTTTTAAATGACATAATCAGGTCTGAGTTCAGTTTTAATCTATTGAGAATTTTAGCAGACTACTGTGGTGTTGGAAAAATGTGACTTATCTCCTAAAATGTCCTTTTTAGCTATGTGTTTTTGACTCTCGGGCAGCATTAAAACTTATGAATAAAGTACTTAAATCTTACAAGTCTTGGCTACAGCTAACTTCTGAGGTCTTCAAAATGTATATTGATTCCACAATGCATATGAATAATGGATTCATACACGATGAATATTTTCCCAGTGAAAATTCTTTTTAAGAAAATACAGAAATGTCCTTAAATGGATTGAACACATTTTAGCCCTTCAGGCTGATAAATGTGGGGGCAAAGCATTAGGAAACCATTAAGCATTGAGAAGAATTCTATGTAAAAAAAAATAACAAAAGGAATAAGTCCAGATGCTTCTGTGCATGTTTGTGTCTTTTTATTATGGAAATGTTCAGGCACACACAACAGTAGAGCAAATGATAAGATGGATCTCATGTACCCATCACCCAGCTTCCAGCAGTATTTTGTCAGGGGAAATGATCACTGCCATGAAGACAACCTTAAATGGATGTCACCACCTTTCCTGCTTATTATTTCTTGGCAAAATCCCATTTGAAAATGATAGAACTTGAATGGTATTTCAATTCCATGAAATTCCCTTGACTTCAACACGGTCTAGTTTTATTACAGCAAAGATCAGCACAGAAATAAACATATCTGTTAAGAGTAAGTAAAAACCAGTTTTCATCTTCTTAAGGGGCTTGTGTGTTCTCTCATCCTGGAGAAGAACCCCACTTGACCGTGGGCCTGAAGTGGTCTCGTTAGACGCACTTAGGATACATACAGATTTTCGCCAAAGCCCGGGGAGAATGGAGGGCAGGTGGTTCTTTGCTGGAGCTCCAATTCCAAAATTCAGGGAATGGAAACTTTGGTGTTTTGGATATGTGTTTCACCAGGAGTGTTTTTTCCTCAGTTTCTCAAAAGAGTCTATGACCTTTCCCTCCCCCACGGCCTGCCACTACCCCACAGTACATGCATACTCACAACAAAGAACCATGGCCTGGAGCAGCCCACGTGAGAATCTCCTGGCTTCCAGTTGTGGAAAGCAGCTGCGCCGACTCTGCATTCCCTGTCAGCAGCCTCTCCCGTGTGGAATCAGAGCTGCCATCACCGCCGGGGCAGAACTCCGCAACACACTGGGCTCACCCAGTATTCCATATGGGCCCCTACCTTTCCCGGCCTCTCTCGTCCTTACGTTGGTACCATATGGCTAAGTCTGGTTAGCGGGCCATGAGGGGAAGTGATGGGCGTCACTTCCAATGGGAAGTAGTCAAGAGTAGGTATGAGTTTCTTGTTTTGTGCTGAGGTGACTGGGAAACACAAGTTCCAGTCATGTCACGACAAGCTGAAGACGGGCTGCCAGACCCACACTGAGATGCATGCAAGCGAGAGAGAAGTCCGTTAGGTTAGGCCGCTTGTTTCATGGGACCATCCCTGTCATCTGTAAATTGGAGGGCTTCAATTAGATGATCCTGATGGGCCTTTTTGGCACTGACATTTCTAGATTCTAGTTAGCAGCACTTAAATACAGCTTTCTGATGAAGTAGGAACAGGAGACTAAGGCTGGCATTAAAGGTGTCCCTGGGAGTCTTGTTCTTTATTATGTACCTTTTGCTGTTAAGTGACAAGTTACATAAGGAAAATGGCAGTCGGGGCGCCTGGGTGGCACAGTTGTTAAGCATCTGCCTTCAGCTCAGGGCGTGATCCCAGGGTCCTGGGATCGAGCCCCACATCAGGCTCCTCCGCTGGGAGCCTGCTTCTTCCTCTCCCACTCCCCCTGCTTGTGTTCCCTCTCTCGCTGGCTGTCTCTCTCTGTCAAATAAATAAATAAAATATTTTAAAAAGAAAAAAAAGGAAAATGGCAATGAAAGATGAAATATTTTTTAAAATAAATAAAATATTTTAAAAAGAAAAAAAGGAAAATGGCAATGAAAGATGAAATATTTTTTAAAAATGATAGCTTTATTGAGATACAGTTCACATACCATATGTGTTTTAGTATAGTCAGAGTTGCACAACCATCAGCAATATCTAACTTCAGAACTCTGTCATCACCCTCCACCCATTAGCAGTGACTCCCCATTCTACAGATCTGCTTTCTGTCTCCGGATTTGCCTGTTCTGGACATTCCCTATCAGTGGGATGATATAATATGTGGCTTCTTGTGTCTGGCTTCTTTCACTCAGCACAGTTTTCAAGGGTCGTCCATTTTAGTTTGTATTTTTTTTTTTTAAGATTTTATTTATTTATTTGACAGAGATAGAGACAGCCAGCGAGAGAGGGAACACAAGCAGGAAGAGCGGGAGAGGAAGAAGCAGGCTCATAGCGGAGGAGCCTGATGTGGGGCTCGATCCCAGAACGCCGGGATCACGCCCTGAGCCGAAGGCAGACGCTTAACCGCTGTGCCACCCAGGCGCCCCCATTTTAGTTTGTATTAATACTTCTTTCCTTTACAGTATATGATATATACACATACACCACGTCTGTTCATCAGTGGGTAGACGTTTAGATTGTTTGTGTGTTTTGGCCACTAAGAATAATGCTGCTGTGAACATTTATGTGCAGGTTTTTATGTGGACATACATGTTTCATTTCTGTTGGGTATGTACATAGGAATGGAATTGCTGGGTCATGGGGTAAGACTATATTTAACATTTTGAGGAACTGCCAAACTGTTTTTCAAACGTGCTGTCCCATTTTACAATCCTCCTAGCAATGTGTGAGGGTCCCAGTTTCTCCACATCCTCACCAACACTTATTATTGTCTCTTTGTTTGAAGTGATAGTTTTTGACGAAGCAGCTATATGCAAACCAAACAGTGAAGAGATTTGAATACGTATTTTAGCTTGTTAAGTGATTCTTTAAGCAGTTGTAATATCCATTGGCATGTCTATAAAAATTTTCACTGTGTGCTTAGCACTAAAATAAAAAGTTTAATGACTAATAACATAATCCCCCAACTTGTTTAGCTTTTATCTTTTTATTATTATTTTTAAAAGATTTTACTTATTTATTTGACAGAGAGAGAGGGAGAGAGCACAAGCAGGGGGAGCAGTAGGCAGAGGGAGAGGGAGAAGCAGACTCCCCACTGAGCAGAGAGCCTGACATGGGCCTCAATCCCAGGACCCTGAGATCATGACCTGAGCTGAAGTCAGTCACTTAACGGGCTGAGCCACCCAGGCGCCCCAACTTGTTTAGCTTCTAGAAAAGTTATTTTTATTTAAAAAATAATATACTCCTTATATCTGAAACTACTATAACACTGCATGTTAATACTTGAATTAAAAAATAAATAAAAATTAAAACAATACATTCCAAAAGGGAAAAGAGGAGTGAATGAGTCACCAGATATAATTGTTCTCTTAAAGCATAAATTTGTCTTTGTAAACTATATACTTCCAAATTATCAGATGGACTGTACCTTAAATATATAGGCTTGAGCCTTTAAAAATCACAATGAAATCCTGACAGATTACATATAATGGAACTGTGATATATTACATTAAATATACTTAGGGTTCACTACTTAAAGACCAACCTCTGTGTATCTTTTAATATGTTCAGTAACTCTTTGATTATTTGTTTCAAAGGTTGATGTTTTTGTATATTAGATTTTTTTTTAAAGACTTTATCCATTTATTTTAGAGAGAGAGAGTAGGAAGGGGTGGGGGGGAGAGGGACAAGCAGACTTGCGCTGAGCGCGGAGCCTGATGTGGGGCTCTGTCCCACAATTCTGAGATCACAACCTAAGCCGAAATTAAGAGTCAGACATCCAACCGACCAAGCCACCTAGGCACCCCTATATTTTTAAGATTTTTAAGAAGAGACATACCCCATTATGTTGAGGAATACAAGTATTTCAAGCAGTGTATTTATATAGTCTCCTCATTGTTCTCAGATTCTGTATTTGTGGATTTACCTGCTGGCTAAAATTTATTTGTAACACAAAATCAGTACTTGTGAAGCTCTTGTGGTCATTTGTGGACATGTTCAGGGCTGCAAAAAATTTTGAATTGCCCAATGTGCACACCCCTAGCTGAGGTCAAACAAGGTGATGTTCCAGGGGCGCCTGGGTGGCTCGGTCATTAAGCATCTGCCTTCTGCTCAGGGCATGATCCCAGGGTCCTGGGATCCAGCCCCGCACTGGGCTCCCTGCTCTGCTGGGAAGCCTGCTTCTTCCTCTCCCACTGCCCCTGCTTGTGTTCCCTCTCTCGCTGGTTGTTTCTCTCTCTCTGTCAAATAAATAAATAAAATCTTAAAACAAAACAGAACAAAACAAGGTGATGTTCCGCCTTTGTATTTCAACTCTCAGATGATAAACAAGTATCCTTTCCATAGTCTCTCTAGTGCCACGTTCGGTGTTTTTTTTTTGGTTTTTGGTGGTTTGTTTGTTTTGTTTTTTTTTTTGCATTTTTATGCTTTATGTTGGCAATTTCATTGTTTAAAATGGCCCCTCAGCATAGGGCTGAAGAACTGCCAAGTGTTCCTAAGCTCAAGAAAGCGGTAATGTGCTACATGGAGAAAATGCACATGTTAGATAAGCTTCATTCAGGTATGAGGTATAGTGCTGTTGGCTGTGGGTTGAATATTAATGAATCAACTATATATTAAATAAGATAACTTTGAAGAGAAACACACATAAAACAAGGTTATGTATTGATTGCTTGTTGAAAATGTTATGACCCAGAGGCTCATAGGAATTTAACTCTGTATGTCTTCTAAGAGTACTGATCCAGTATTTGCAAATTACAGTTTGTGTGGCGACCTTATATAATATAATTACTGTAAATAATGAGGTCAGTGGTATGTGATGAGTTGCTTTCTTGCTGCTTTCAGAATTCTCTTTGACTTTAGGCAATTTGATTATAATTTGTGTTTATCGTACTTGGAGGTTGTTGAGCTTCATGGATGTGTAGATTCATATTTTTCATCAAATTTGAGAAGTTTTTGGCCATTATTTCTGCAAATATTCTTTCTGTACCCTTTTTAAAATTTTTGTTTTCTTTAAATTGAATTAATTAACATGTAATGTATTACTGGTTTCAGAGGTAGAGTTCAGTGATTGTGCCTTTCTCTCCTCTCCTTATGGGAATCATATTATATGCCTGATGGTGCCCCACAGGTCTCTGGGGCTCATTTCTTTTTTCTTCATTCTTTCTTCGTGCGCCTTAAACTGAATAATCTCAATTTAAGTTCAGGTTTGCTGACTCCTGCTCAAATCTGCTGTTGAACCACTTAGTGTGTTTTTTCTATCAGTTATATTTTTCCACTCCAGAATTTCTATTTGGTTCTATTTTTTTAAATACAATTTTTATCTTTTATTAGTATTCTGTATTAGCTGAGACAGCACTGTCATACTTTCCTTTAGTTCTTTACATCTGCCACATGTGTTTACCTATGTTCTTTCAACATTTTTAAGTAGCTGATTTTAAGTCTTTGTCTAGTAAATCCAGTTTCCTTACGAATTGTTTCTCTCGTTTGTTTTCCCTGTGTATGGGCCATACTTTCTTGTTTCTTTGCATGTCTTGTAAATTTTACTTGAAAATTGAACATTTTAAATGATATAATGGGGGAACTCTGGAAAGCAGATTTTCTCCCCTTTCCAAGGGAGTTCCATGTCCATTCAAATGGAGAAGTGGGATCTTCCAGGGAACCACCAGATAGGTCAAATAATGGTAATTTCCTGGGAATGAAACTCTGAAGGAGCTCTAGCCCAGTTCTCCCTCTGGTGGCTGCCTGCTTCTGGTTTTCACCGCAAATGCGGCTGTTAGTTTTCAAGGCTTCGGCAGAGTTAGAGAACAGGGAATGGATCTAGGTCAAGTTAAAATGCTGCAAAGCTCACTATTCTTACTGAAATTCAGCTGTTTTTCTAGAATATATATTCCCCCAAATTGTTGCAAGTCTGCTAATTTCCAGAGTTTGGAAAAAATTGACTCTGACCATTTTTGCCCATTTTCTTCTTGTTTTTATGGAGAAGAGAATTTTTGGATGTCTTTACTCTGCCATTTTTGATGACATCATTCCCCTCCCCTTCCTTTTCAGTTTTTTATTTTCATGAATCTGTTGCTCTCTTCCTAATAGTGAAATTGCAGTTTAGATTAGGTCTGAATCTTAGAGTTTGCCAAAGCTTTTAATCTAGGACTTTTTCTTATACCCCAAGTTAGTCATGTAAGCACATACATTTCAGAGTAGTGCAGTGCAGATAGTCTTGGCCCCACTGCCTTATTGTAAAGAAGGAAGGAGATCTAATTGAGACTGGCCATTCCGTAATCTCTGTCTTGCTTCCTCTCAGGTACCCCCCACCCCCAGTGTCATTCCACTTGAAGTGACAGTTTCCCTACCTAAGCTTCCCTCCTTTATGTGCTAGTTAACTCTTTGTTTTTTCCTTTAATTTTTTTTTACTGAAGAATAACATAGGAAAGTGCACAAATTATACTAACAGTGTTTGCTTTTTTACCTCCAAGTAAACATGCAGATAATCACCACACTGGTTAGTCAATAGCTACCCACAATGCTGCAGATCTGCCCAGTAACCAGTGGGTCATTTTTTAGAAGTAACATATCAGACCTTCATTCATCTATTCTAAATAAACATTTCTGGAGGTCAGTAGTATATATGTTTTCCTATTTCTCTCTTTTCTTTTATTGATACATAATACACATGCCATAAAATTTACCATTTTGGGGCTCTTGGATGGCTCCATCAGTTAAGCATCTGCCTTCGGCTCGGGTCATGATCCCAGAGTCCTGGGATCGAGCCCTCCATCGGGCTTCCTGCTAAGCAGGGAGGAGTCTGCTTCTCCCTCTCCCTATGCCCCTCTCCCCCACCCCGCTTGTGCGTTTGCTCGCTCTCTCAAATATATCAATAAAATCTTTTTTAAAAATTTACCATTTTGAAGTGTGAAATTCAGTGGGCTTTAGTGTGTTAACAAAATTGTATGACCGTTACCACCATCTAGTTCCAGAACATCCTTATCACCCCAAGAAGAAACTATGTTAATTCCCCATTCCCTTCCTCTCCTTAACTCCTGGCAGTCATTAATCTACTTTTATCTGTCTCTGTGGATTTGCTTTATCTGAAGGTTTGATGTCAATGGAATCTCACATTATGTGGCCTTCTGTGTCTGGCTTCTTTCATTTACCATATATTTTCAAGGTTCATCCACAGTGTAGCATTAATCAGTACTTCATTCCTTGTTATAACTGAATAATGCTGTATGGCTATACCACATTTTGTTTATCCATTTATCAGTTGATAGACATTTGGGTTGTTTCCACTTTTTGGCTATTATGAATAATACTATGGACATTCATGTTCAAGTTTTTCACTTATGATTTTATTTAGTTGTCATGTGCAAGTTTTTATATGAACTTACGTTTTCAGGTTTCTTGGGTACCTACTTAGGAGTGGAATTTTGGGGTCATATGGCAACTCTCTTGAACATTTCGAGGAACTGCCAGACTGCTTTTCGCAGTGGCTGTGTCATTTCACATTCCTGTCAGCAATGTATGAGAGTTCCAGTTTCTCCACATCGTTGCCCACATTTATTTTGTGTTTTTGTTTTTATTGCAGCCATCCTAGCATGTGCGAAATGGTTTTGATTTGTCTTTTCTTGATGACCAACCATGTTGCACATCTTTTCGTTTGCTTTTAAGATTTATTTATTTATTTTAGAGGGAGAGAGAGAGAGCGCGCGTGCAAGCAGGGGAGGGGCAGAGAGAGGGAGAGGAAGAGAATCTCAAGCACACTCCCCGTTGAGCACGGGGCCTGATGTAGGGCTCAGTCTTAGGACCCTGAGATCATGACCTGAGCTGAAACCAAGCATCGGACACTTAACCAACTGAGCCACCCAGGCACCCCACGTTTTCAAATATTTTTGTCCATACTATGGGTTATCCCTTTACCTTGATAGTGACCTTTGATGCACAAACATTTTTATTTTTTTTTTAAGATTTTATTTATTTATTTGAGTGAGAAAGAGCACGAGCAGAGGGAGGGGCAGAGGGACAAGCAGACTCCTTCTGAGTGCGGAGCCCACCACAGGGCTCCATCCCAGGACCACGAGATCGTAATCTGAGCCGAGGTCAGATGCCCAAGCACCTGAGCTACCCAGGCACGTCAAAACATTCTTAATTTTGATGAAGTTCAACTTACCTATTTTTTTGTTTGTTTGTACTTTAGATGTTATGTCTAAGAAACCATTGCCTAATCCAAGATCACAAAGATTTCCACCTGTTTTCTTCTGAGTCTTATAGTTTGAGTTCTTACTTTTAGGGCTGATTCATTTTTGAGTTAATTTTTGCATATGATATAGGTAGGGGTCCACATTCATTCTTTGGCATGTGGATATCTAGTTCTTCCAGCACCATTTATTGAAAAACTGTTCTTTACCCACTGAGTGGTTTTGGCATCTTTGTCTAAAATCAGTTGACCATAGTTGTATGGTTTATCCTGGACTCTCATTTCTATTCTGTTGATTTATATATCTTTCCTGATGTCAGTACTCCATTGATTATTATAGCTTTGTAGTAGGCTTTCAAATCAGGAGGTGTGAATCCTCCAACATATTTTTTTCCCAATATATGTTTTGGCCATCATGGGTCCCTTGCATTCCCATATGAATTTTAGAATCAGCTTGTCCATTTCTATTAAAAAAAGATGGTTCAGATTTTGGTTTTGAATTTGTAGGTGAATTTGGTGACATATCGTATATTTTTAAGCATTGTAAGTTTCATTCGAATAAATTTTGGAAATATGTAAAGTGAAAAAAGTATAATGTTATGATGCTTTCTTTAAAATTAGGTAAGTATGTGGGTCTTGGCCTTCTAGGACCAGCTAACAGAGCAGTGGGAGTGGACCGTGAGGGCCAGAGGCAGCAGTGTGGACACAGAAGGAAGGAAGAGTGCTCCTCAGGACTGCTCAAGTTGCTCACTCCAGCCAGCTCAGGGCAGTGGTTTTCTTTCACAGACTCCACAGTTTCTGTACGAACAACATTCCTGTTGAGGGCTTCTGTTGTACATCAGATTTTGTAAAGCTGCATTGATTACAATAGAGCATTTGGGTAGGCGTAGATAAGATTTCTTTATTGTCATAAATTTGAAAAAAGACCTTTTGGGAACAGATTTCTTACAAGTAGCCATTTGATATGTTGTTTCTTGAAAAGTTTATGAGATTTTTTTTGAGTCAAGATTCTCTTGAACACAGAGCTGCAGATGGTAGCCAGTTTAGTTGCATTTACATGCTAGCTGTTGGGTAGCTACACCCTACCCAACATGTAGGGTTGCTACACTTTTAGAGTATGTGTTTGTATCTCTTATCTCTTGCTCTTTTAACCCCTCTACCTTCCTGGGTTCCTCGTGCGATTGTAGAGGCATGGTAGTTGGCCATGATGAGTGACAAAGTGTGACTTTTTTTTTAATCAACCAAAAAGGGAGATGGAAAGAAAGAAAACTTAGTTATCAAAACGTAGGCCAAACTACATCCAGATATCACGTGGTTTGAAGTTCAATGTAGACTAAATATTAACACTCAGTAAAATAGACTTGATTTCATGTTATGTTTGGGAGAGCAGAGAGTTCAGGCAAATGGGAACCCCAACAGTAGCTCTGTGAGAAGAATCCCACTACTCCACTGTTGAAGGTATCAGAAACATTTATAACCGGAGATGTCCAGACATTGCCCTTTGAACCTATCCAGAGTCAGGGGTCCTTTATTTTTTTTTTTTTTAAGATTTTATTTATTTATGTGACAGAGAGACAGCCAGTGAGAGAAGGAACACAGCAGGGGAGTGGGAGAAGAAGAAGAAGGCTCCCAGCGGAGGAGCCCGATGTGGGACTCAATCCCCGAACGCCGGGATCACGCCCTGAGCCGAAGGCAGACGCTTAACGACTGAGCCACCCAGGCGCCCCCAGAGTCAGGGGTTCTATAGGAGCTACCCCCGGGTGTAAGAACGGGCATACCCTGCCAGGCTTCTCTTTGAACATCCGGGTGAGGGGGAGAAGAATCCTGCCTGCAGACCTCCTGTCAGCTGCTCACCATTCCAGGCTCTGTCCGTGCGCTGCACTTTGGCCGAGCTGGGAATCCTGAGCAGACCCCATGCCATGCTGCTTCAAGGCCTTGCTGTCTGTGGTGGTTCTTTGACCTGGTGAGACCCACCCATCCCTTTTGCACTTGTGAAAACCTATCCTATGGCCAAGGCCTACCTCAAAGTAACATTTGCTTTATCACAACCTTCCCGTTCTCTCCCTCTCTTTTCCAGTCTCCCTTAACATCTTGGGGTGCTGTAGTTGTTGACAGCCCTCCCCACGTTCTGGGTACTTTCCTGATTCTCTTGTGCATTTATGAGTTCTTTGAGGAGGAATCAAGGGCAGACCGAACACAAACACAAGTCCAGGCCCTATCAGCCTCAGCTTTGAAGCGGTTGGTGTGGAATCAAACTTTTTTGGTTGCACTATTTTTGTACGACTTGAGGAATTTTCTAGTCGTCATAATGTCATAAACTCTCACTGTCGCACCTGCTTTGGTAACATTACATATGATTTCTTACTTCAAGCCCGCCTTTGTGGAGTATAGCATTTCAGGAGTTAATGTTTCGGAATTGCTCATCATCCTGTAACTTTCCTAACTTTATCTTATTTTCCCCCCTCACAGGAAATGACTTAGAGGCCTTACAAATACATCTGTGCATTCTTGCTTCAGACTTTACAATTGAGGGCCAACCCAGTCTTGGAAGCACCTCTTATTACTGTTACAAGGAAACTGCTACCTCAGCAAACAGAAGGAAAGGAGAAGACTTATAATAACAAATGCCATTTTTTAGAAAAACACTTGTTTTCAGAAAATATTAAAGGAAATTTGGAAACTTTCACATTGAGAATAAGATTTGCAGGTGAATGGATTTGGCAGGCGGGCTCTGTCAAACTTCCGCAGCGGTTTGATCTTCCTTCCTAAGGACTTAGTGTGAAGTAACTGTACTGCTTTTTAAATCGCTGTTGATCAGCTTGTGGGTTTTGGGGGTCTAATTTTTCTGGTATATTGAAGATACATGATATTACATTATATTACATTTTTTAAAGTTAAGTTATTTTTCTGCCATTGTAAATACAAATCTCAAAATATTCTTGCAACGCAATGATAGCTAAACATTTTTCTCCGCAAACATATCTTTCTATTAAGAGAGTGGAATGCTAACAGTTCTTATACAGCATTTTGGACACACTTTTATTTTTTTGTCAGAGATCCCACCTACCCTGAAATATTAATTATATAAACCTGTTGTTCTCCCATCGACGTTGGATCACATGGTCACCTGCCTCATGGAAATGCCTTTTGCAAAACTTAGATTTGCAGAACTCCACTATTTTTATACCTAGCTACAGTTTCGGGGGGAAAAAGAAGAATCAGAACCCTGACCCGCCCACAGTCACTGGGACAGCTCCCCCTCCCGCATGTATTGCTGCAGCGCCCAGGACAGTAAAATGGACTACAAGCGGCGCTTCCTGCTTGGCGGGTCCAAGCAGAAGGTGCAGCAGCACCAGCAGTACCCGATGCCTGAGCTGGGCCGAGCGCTGAGTGCTCCCCTGGCGTCGACGGCCACCGCGGCCCCCCTGGGCAGTCTGACCGCTGCAGGCAGCTGCCACCATGCCATGCCCCACTCCACTCCCATCGCTGACATCCAGCAGGGTATCTCCAAGTACCTGGATGCCCTCAACGTCTTCTGCCGGGCCAGCACCTTCCTCACAGATCTCTTCAGCACTGTGTTCAGGAACTCTCACTACTCCAAGGCTGCCATGCAGCTTAAAGATGTGCAGGAGCACGTCATGGAAGCAGCCAGTCGGCTGACATCAGCCATAAAGCCCGAGATCGCCAAGATGCTGATGGAACTCAGTGCTGGGGCTGCAAACTTTACAGACCAGAAGGAATTCAGCCTCCAGGACATTGAGGTAGAGTATCTTCTCTGTCATACTTGGGTAGGAAAATGTGTCCCAGAGGTAAGTGAGATTGTCATCTTCGTGTTTTCCCAAATTACCACAATGTTGATCTCCATCTTCTTTCTGTTGATACTCCGTCCTTGTAAAAAATTGGTGCAGAATTGCTTTTATTTCTAATTAAGTAGGTTCAAAGACTGTGAGACAAACAAGCAAATCAGCCTGTATTTTATGTTCTTTACATTTTGAAGTTGAAAATTTCCGGATAACATCCTGCTAAAAGTACCTAGTGGGGACTGAGATTTCTAAATATGATTATGAACTTTATTTGTGAGTGTCATTCTATAGAACCATTGGGTTAATGTAGAAAGTTCATACATGTTCAGGATAAATTATTTTGCTAGTTCTACATTCATAGTTGTTCCCATTTGAATGTGTTTGATTCTTGCTCAATATATTTCTTAGGGTCTTTGATAATCAAAATGAAATATCCTCCCTCTTTAAGGGCTCTAGATTAGAATGTAAGATTGGAATACAGATTTCATTCAGAATAAAGATGACCTTTTTCCTTCCTTCATTTAGGAAATCATTTATTCAACTGATCTGCCAGATTAGTGTTACTAGTGTAACTGATACATTTTAAAAATTATTGTTATCTGCTCAGAGAGTTCTTCTGGGTTTGACGTCTTGAGTCCTTGCACATTTTAGCAGCACATTAGAGATTAGATTCTTGGATGCTAGGAGAGAGAATGTCCCTTTTCCATGCTGGGGCTGAATTTGATTTTAGGAAATCACATTTTTGAGCCAATTCTGATGGCTGGGGTAGCTAAACAAGCTAATTTATACTGCTGTGGGCTTAGGCAGGAAAAAGGTAGGCTACTAAGTAATATGTCTAATTTTTATCGTGTTGAAAAGTGATTTTGAAGGCATTTCCAAGAGAATTCAGAACTATATTTGAGGGGCATGTGGTTGGCTCAATCACTAGAACATGCAGTTCTCCATCCCAAGGTCATGAGTTCAAGCCCCACGTTGGGCACAAAGCCTACTAAAAAGAAGAAAGGAAGGAAAGGAAGAAAGGAAAGAACTGTACTTGAAAAGACACAGTATTATTGGTGTAAATTGGGGATCATCAGATTTTTTCTGTATAGAAAAAAATAGTAGATTCTAGGAATTGTGGACCACATGTGGTCTCTGTCACATCTTCTTCTTCTTTTTTTTTTTTAAATAACCCTTTAAAAATGGAAAAATCAGTCTTACCTGTGTACCTGTCTGTTGACCTGGATTTGGCCCAGGGGCTGTCGTTTACTGAACCTGCTGGAATAAATGTATAATAGCCTCCTTGGGTCATTCTATTTTTAATCTAATCCAGGTATATTTTAAATTTCTGATTATTTCTATGATCACATTTTATATTTAGGGAAATAACCGTTTTGAAGTATTTTTAAAATGGCTTGTCATAGTTTAAAGTATTTTTTGAGTTACACACGTAAAGCATACATAAAGCACTTTTTTTTAAAAATGTACTTCTCAAAGGAAATTCAAAGGGTGAAACGTAAAACTGCTGACTTACTCTCCCATCCTGTTCTCTTTTCCAAAACTGCTGATTTACTCTCCCATCCTGTTCTGTTTCCCAGAAGTGGCCGCTGTTAGCTGGCCAGCGTGTGCCATCCCAGACTGCTGTCTGGATACATATGTGCGCATGCACAAATGGACAGCTTTAGCTTTTGTTTGTTTTATAGAAAGGACCACGTTGTTCAACCACCAGTGTGCCTGCTCGCTGCTTTGCAGAGATGTGGCGAGAGAGCAGTTAGGGACTCTGCCCTCTCAGAAAGGGTTCTACCGTCTTAGACCCAGCCTGTTACAGCTCTCGTCCTGTCGTGACATCAGCATTTTTAGCTTTATTTAAAATTTCAGGCAAGAGTGGTTTGAAAAATAAGGCCAAATGCTTTTATTTTAACCTGACCATCATTAAGCTCTTTTTCAGGCCATGCCTCCAGGTGCTGGCGGAGACAGAGCTAGACATGCATGGCTGTTTGCACTCCAGCCCTGCCTAGCAAGTGCCCTCATTCCCCAGGTCAGGACCCCTAGAGCAGGATGAACCAACCCTGAGGACTGGGGGTTTAGGAAGCCACTGGGCTGAAGTTGCACCTCTCTTGGCCCTTCTGCTTTCTTGAGACCAGCATGGACTACTTGAGCTGAGAAGGAGAATATTTCTAATCATTGTGGTTTGGAATTTTGACTTGGCTTTTCCCATTGAAATGTGATTAGGATAGCTGGAATACTACTGTGTTTTTGTACATAATAAGCTAAACAGGCTTTGGAGGCTAGACTGGAAATTCAGTGCTATTGATGGGTTTTAGAATCTATGGGTGTTTTCTGAATTTCAAACAGCTGACTTATAAGTAAATTCTAAAATGTGATTGCCAACTGTAGGCCTGCAGACTTAACATTTTGCCTTTTCCACAGAGTAGTATTTGTTGTTTCTGGAACTTATGTGCTGCCCTGGGCCAATAAGGGTCTCACTCTCAGAATATTCACCAGTTCAGATGGGCATTTGGGTTTTTTCGTGTTGGTCATTTTAGGGTTTTATCAGAAGGACCCTGAGAGGCTCTTTAACATTCATCCCTGGGGCCTAACAATGCTGAACTTGACCGCCTAGGTAAGGACCTCTGCTGAGGAGCTTAGTCCGGGATGTAAGTGTGGAAAACCCTGAACTCTGTGTTCAAATGCTTGACCCTTTTTTTTTTTTTTTAAGATATTATTTATTTATTAGGGAGAGAAAGAGAAAGAGAGCAGGAGCAGAGGGGAGGGACAGAGGGAGAGGGAGAAGCAGACCCCCTGCTCAGCAGGGAGCCCGACACAGGGCTCAACCCCCAGCCTATGGCAGACGCTTAACCAACTGAGCCACCAAGTGCCCCTCGAATGCTTGACCATTTTAAACCTAAGAGAAAGTACTGATCCCGCTGGCCCACCCCTGAAGGGAGGCCAAAGATGCTTCTCATGTTCCCTTACTTACAGCCAGGTTTGGGATATGCTCATTGATCCTGGTGCCTATCTTTAGGAACTTCATTTGCTCACTCTGTGCTCTGGGGCAGGCAGGGTGTACATGGGTCCTGTCTTGTCTGTACTTGTCAGTGACTTTGCCCCTTACCCTGCTGCTTCACCCTCACAGTCTCACTGTTAAAATCTCACTCTCAGAGAGATGAGCTGTGACCATGATGTTTCACTAGGTAACGGGCGCCTATGACACTGTTATGGGGCATGGAGTCAGAAGATCTGGGTTTAGAAAATGACTCTGCTTCTTACCATCTGTATGGCCTTGAGCAAATCTCCCAACATCTCTAAGCCTCACTTTGCCCATATATAAAATGGAATTATTAGGGCTTCTGGCTGTTTCAGTTGGAAGAGCTTGAGACTCTTGATCTTGGGATTGGGGATCTGGGGATCCTTCGAGCCCCATGTAGAGATTACTTTTAAAAAAATCTTTAAGAAATAAAATTAAATAAAAATAAAAATAAATAAATTGGAATTGCCACCCACCGTCCAGAGTTCTTGTGATAATCTGACGTGGTTAGTGTCTGAAAGGCTGTACCAGGTTAGTTGCCATCATCATTCTTATTGCTTCCAACATGGCTTGAAAGGTGCTACGAGCCCTTCTCTGAAGTGCAGAGCACAATTATGTACAAACCCAACATCAGAGAGAAATGTTGGGCAAGTTATTTATTTATTTTTTAAGCGAGAGCACACTGGTGCGAGGTGGTGTGAGGATGTGGAGGGGCAGAAGGAGGAGAGAATCTCAAGGAGACTCCATGCTGAGTGCAGAGCCTGAGGCAGGGCCCAATCTCACCACCCTGAGATCATGACCTCAGCTGAAATCAAGAGTCACATGTCTAACCGACTGAGCCACCCAGGCACCCCAGCAAGTTATTTTTCTAACTGAAACCCTTTTAGGTGGAAAAAGTTGGCACCCCCAGAACATTTGCTCTGCTCATTTCTTTCCTGGTTCTTGAAGTAGGTGCCTCCCTTGTAAGGCAGCGGCAGTATTACCCGCCTTAGGTAGCAACTGCCAGGGCCTTTTCATCGTAAAAGCCCAAGGGGACCTCTTATACCAGTCGTCATTGCTGTTTGCCTTGTGCCTAGAATGGGACATTGGGATGGGGGTGGGGTATCCAGCAAATACACTTGCAGTACCCAATACCCTTTGGATAAGCCAGGTGACAGTTTAGGTAGGATTTTTGCTCTAGATTTATAGAAAATAGGGGCACCTGGGTAGTGCCATTGGTGAAGCATCTGAGTCTTGGTTTCTGCTCAGGTCATGATCTCAGGGTCCTGGGATTGAACCCTGCGTCGGACTCCACTCTGAGGACGGGGTCTGCTGGAGATTCTCTCTCACTCTCCCTCTGCCCCTCCCACTCATGCACTTGCTTGCTCGCTGTCATATAAACAAATCTTTTTTTAAAAAGAAAATACATAGTTTACATTGTATATGAACGGGGATTTTGTCAAAATAGGAAATGTGATCACAATTAAGTGCTTCATAGGAATTCCTTTGTATAAGTCTCAAACTGTCTGTCCAGCCAGAATGTGAATTCAGGAAAACTGTGGTTTCCCATACTGAATTTGTTCTTTATACAAAGCTTTGGATATCTCACCCACACATTTTCTGGAAGTAGACGTAATGGGACCTGCTATTTCTCTGCTCTCTGAGTCTAGGAGCATCTCCACTGGTGGTCGTTAGGATTGTGTTAATTCCAGTGTTCCTGTAAAATGCCAGGCTAGCTGAATTGCGTGGCTAATTTCTCTTACATTTTATCTGCCTCAGTATCATTTGTCAGAGAAATCTGTTACCCTTTGCAATTAAACCATGTAGTTCGTATTAAAGCAGTATAGACAGCCCTGTAACATGGTTTTCTATTTATTAGAAAGTCACACATGTCCACCTCTCTATACAAGCATCTGTCACTTGTCTTAAATGAAATTCTTTTTTCAGTGGAAATGTAAGTAAAAGAATCAGATCGACTTGTGATTCATGCCTTCATTCCACAGGTATTTATTGCACACTTCATTGTACCAGGTACTGTTCCAGGCACCAAAAATACAGTAGTGAACAAGATAGACATTCCTCCCTTCAGGTAGATAAAAGAGACTGCAATCTTAGATAAGAGGGTTCACCAAGGCATCACTAAGGTGACATCTGAGTTGTTAAAAAATAAAATTCAGCTGAGTAAATTTTAAAGATTTTATTGGCTCTATTCAACTATTCATGAGTCGGGCGGCATCCCATCTAGCAGACAGAAAGGAGCTCCAAAGAGCTGTACAGAATAAAAGGCTTTTATAGGCAGAAGGGAGCAGGAAAAGAAAGTTTCGAGCAGAGTGGATTGGTTCGGTCAAGGCCACCTTCGTATAGGAGACAGAAGGGGTCTCTCCAGTGGATTACCTCCCTAGGTCATTCCAGATTGCCAGGTTATAGGTTTCATTCCTGGGAGAGACTGAAATTGCAGTTAGGTTAAGAATTAAATCTTGGTTTGCTGATGTGGAGCTTAGCACAGGTGACTCCATCTGGGGCTTCTTGTTTCTTTTTTTGAATAAAGACTTGAAGGAGGTGAAGGAATAAACCCTGTTGATAACCAGGAACAGAGGATTCCGGGCAGAGGGAACAGCTACTGTGTAGTTTCTGAGGCAGGATGAACCCGAGTGTGTGGAGAGCAGAGAGGACCTATCGTGGCTGAAACAGCAAAAGGAAGAGTACTAGGCTCGGGGTCGGAAAGGTCATGAGGTCAGCCTTTGAAGGGAAGATGGAGGGCGGATCTTTGTGCAGTAAGTGAGCAGTGTTGTCCCTTCTCCCCTGGCCTCCTTCGCAGCTTAACTGCTCCAGGGCTCTGGTCTCACACTGGGGCCTCAGTGTTGGGAGGGTGTGGCCCTCTGGGCAGGTGCTGTGCATTCCAGAAGCCCAAGGCAGCTGTAGGGATCCTAGGAGTTGTAGTTCTTTAAGGGGACTGTATTTTACATCTTCTGGCAATTTCAGTGGCTTTCCAAGGATCATCACCTTGTAAATGGGCAGGCAGACTTTAAATCAAATCTTTATGTAATTGAACCTTGGCTTTTGGTTTGATGCACTGACAAATGTCTTTTGTGTACTGTGTGATTACCCGTGAATCTGTTTGAAATAATTCATTTGGGAGCACTGACTCTTAAGACCCTTAATTCATAAGAACCAAATCATAATCTATTTTGGGTAGATATATGCCAAAAATACTGTAGAGCAACAGTAATGGAAAATATTAGGGACTGGTTTCAAAATACGATTTT
Source organism: Ursus maritimus (assembly GCF_017311325.1). Taxonomy (NCBI): domain Eukaryota; kingdom Metazoa; phylum Chordata; class Mammalia; order Carnivora; family Ursidae; genus Ursus; species Ursus maritimus. The sequence goes on from NW_024424341.1 coordinate 40,428,465, forward strand.
CATTAACCTGAATGGAATTAAATTTGCATGTTCCTTTTTTTTTTTTTTTTTTTTTGCCTAAAGGTAAAATTCAGTGTTACTTCTTTCTTTCCTTTCTTGTTTTGACTAGTAGATCTTCCATAACAGATTGTGGAGTAAATATTTCCTAACCGTATGTGCCAAATGAAAATCCAGATTGCTGCTATTAATCAGAAACTGAAGTTCACTTCTTAAAAAGCTTATATAGTTCTAGTTTTCAGGCTGTTACTAATTTCTAGCCACTCTTTTTGGCTTATTCTTTTATTGAGGTGCGTCTTCTATTATCTAAATTGTCTTCAGATTTTAGCCTTTAGAAGAACCTATAATTAATTTAAGCAGTTGGAATTTGAGTGATTTTGTAAACTTCATTGTGGAACAATTAGATTTACTGTCTGTCTGCCCAGCCCACTCTGTGTGGGTGGAAGCCACTGGGGCCAGAGGGCATCTGCCACTCTGGAGGCACCGGATCCTTTGATTTTGATTGGCCAAGACACACTGTGCAACCACCTCATTATTCTGAAAATTGCTAATTAAAAGAAAAATAAGGAATTAAGCAAATTTCCTGCTTCTCCAGTACATCGGTTTTTCAGGGTAACCAAATAGCCCCAATGGATGGGGGAAGTTTCTTCTGTTTAGAAGAATCTCCATATTCTTCTGTGTAAAAGGAATGATACAATTAGGAAAATCACCATTTTGCACACCATTATGAATTAACTGACTCAGGCAAGTGGTCAACAGTGGAGGATAAAACCAGTTGATAAAAGGTCATTGGGGAACTTCATAAGGGAAAGATCAGGCCTTTCCCACCTAAATCCATTGGTCCACCTCAGCATCACTGAAAATGAGACAGCCAGTTAGTTGATCATGAATCCTAAGAACCGCACAGTACCCCCATAGTAGATTCTGGCATTTCTCCCCTCTCCACAGGGTGGGAGGGCACCTGAAACAATCTCATCAATCCTCTAGAACGAATTCACAGTCTACATAAACTGTGGGCTGTGGTGGAGCAAATTATATAATACGACAAGGAAGCCATTAGACAAATCAGAATGTAGCATATTCTATAGGCAGTTGACCTCATTTGTTTAACAAAGTCAAGTAGCATGAAAAAAAAAGGTAGAAGGCATCTAAAAACAGAGTTTAGAGATACGACAACCAGGGACACCTGGCTGGCTCAGTCAGAAGAGCATGTGATTCGATCTCAGGGTTGTAAGTTCAAGCCCCATGTTGGATGTAGAGATTACTTAAAAAATAAATATTTTAAATATATATACATATATATTTATAATTTATAATTTTATAATTATATATATTTATATATAAATAAAAATAAAAGAGATATGACAACCAAATAAAATGAGCATTTTGGGGTTTGAGATTCAAAGAGACAAAAAAAATACATTTTTAAAGATTATTTGGGATGTTTGAACATGTACTGGGTCTTGGTTGATTGGGATTTGCTTCAAAACATTCCAGCAATAAAAGGTGGTGTTGGGGGAAAGGGTGAAAAAAAAAAATGACAAAATATTGGTGATTAATGAAGCTTTTTGATGGGTTTCTGAGGGTTTATTATACTCTTCTTTTGTGTTTGTTTGGATATTGCCCAAGTTTAAAAAAGGGAGCGAGGAACTTACGTTAGGAGTAGTGTATCAGGAATAGCCTGTAAATGATTCCGTTCTCTGGAGGATTTGTGCATATGAAGTGGTCTCGTAACAGAAAGGGGAGTGTTTAGGGGAGTAGAGTTAAGATGGCGGAGGAGTAGGAGACACCGTTTTCAGCCGGTCCTCAGAGTCGAGCTGGATAGGTACCAGACCAGCCTAAACAACCACGGAACCAGCCGGAGACGCAGGAAGACGCATCTGGATCTCTACAAATGAACATCTCCAGCGCTGAGTATTGAGGTACGAAGCGGGGAGCCATGAAACCGTGCACAGATATCGGAAGATAAACGGAAGGGGGAGGGAGCCGCCGTGTTCGGGCGCCGGGAAGTGGTAGCCACTTGCACGGGAGAGCGGGCGGGGCTCACGGTCGGCACCGGCAAAACAGCAGACTGAGACCGTGAGCCGGGTGCGCGCGCCACCAGGCATCTCGCGGAACCCCGGAATCCCGGTGCGCTCACTGGATCCAGACTGAGACCGGGAGATCCGGGAGCGCGCGCGGGGCGGCTGGC
>NW_024424341.1:40436114-40484119 GCF_017311325.1 Ursus maritimus
CTGAGAAACAAACTGAGGGCTTCAGAGGGGAGGGGGGTGGGGGAATGGGATAGACCGGTGATGGGTAGTAAGGAGGGCACGTATTGCATGGTGCACTGGGTGTTATACACAACTAATGAATCATCGAGCCTTACATCGGAAACCGGGGATGTACTGTATGGTGACTAACATAATATAATAAAAAATCATTAAAAAATAAATAAATTAATTAAAAAAAAGAAAGAAAGGGGAGTGTTTAGAACGACTCTTCTCTTTCCTATCTACTCACAGAATAGTTCCTTTCTGGCACTTCTGATCACCAAATGTGGGGGGGGCGGTTTTCCCACGCCAGGCAGTTCTGGGTCAGTTTTTTGTTTTTTGTTTTTAAGATTTTATTTATTTATTTGACAGAGACAGCGAGAGAGGGAACACAAGCAAGGGGAGTGAGAGGGAGAAGCAGGCTCCCGCTGAGCAGGGAGCCAGATGCGGGTCTCCATCCCAGGGTTGTAGGATCATGAGCTGAGCGGCAGGCAGACGCCTAACGGCTGAGCCACCCAGGCACCCCTGGGTCAGTTTTGACACTAGCATCAGACCCCACAGTTTAAGGGCCAAGTCCCACAGGAGTGGCCTCCTCCCCTTTAGACACCAGTGGCAAGGCCCAGGGTGTTATTACCCATGCTTCTTACCAACTGGCAGTAAAGCAGAGGTTCTCACGACCCAACATGGGTTCCGTTAATTTGCTAGAGCAGCTCACAGAACTCAGAAGTAACATTTTACTTACTAAATTATAAAAGGATATAACTCAGAAACAGCCAGGTGAAAGACGATGAATAGGGCCAGGTATATGGGAAGGGGCGGCAGCTTCTGTGCCCTCTAGATAAACCACCGTCCTGGCACCTCCACGTGTTTACCCATCCAGAAGCTCTCTGAACCTCCTATCCTTTGGGCTTTCTTGAGGCTTCATTATGTGGCTGCGATTGATTCAGTCATTGTCCATTGGTGATTGATTCGACCCCCTAACCTCTCCCGTCCCCAAAGGGGTAGTAGGGCTGAAAGTTCCAAACCTCTAATCAGTGGTTGGTTCCCCTGACAACCAGCCCCCACTCTTAGGGGCTCTTCAAAAGTCACCTCATTAACATAAACTCAGGTTTGGTTTAGAGAGGCTTGTTATGAATAACAAAATACACTTTATCTTTCTTATCACAGAGAAAATTCCAAGGGTTTTAGGAGCTCTGTGCCGGGAACGTTGGAAAAAGACCAAAATAGATATTTCTTGCTATAAATCACAATATCACAGGGAGTATTATTGAGTCAGTTGTTGTGATGAAAAGCAGGTACTTTTCAGAAAAATGAAGAAAATAAAAGTGAATCAAGGGAGAAAATGAGAACAGAGAATCCACCCATCCCCTTGGCAGGACCCCAAGAGCAGGTAGAAGTCAAGGTGTGCTCCTAATTTTGGTGACTAAAATGGCAATGTTGCTTTTTTTTAGGAGGATACGATTTAAAATTTCATAGTTGCTAAAAAGGTTTGAGTGAACATAAGGGAAATACTAGATTTGGTGGGTGAATTAAAAGGAGACAGAAACAAAAGAGCTCGTGGAGTATAATTTTACATAGAACTGGCTTTCCTGAATTATTCTTTATTCTAAATGTTTATGGTTACTGGTCAGCTTGTGAGATCTCACAGGAATGGAGAGCAGCCTTTTTTGGCAGCCTCCCCCATTTTTACAAATCAGGATTCTGAAGGTATGTAAAATGACATTTGCCTACAATCCTGGGACCAGCACAGACAGGGCTTGTGTCCTTGCCCCTCCAATGCCTCAGGCCAGTGCGGTCTTTGAGCACAGGGGCTCGCTTGCCATGTCCATTCTTCTGTGAGAATGCATTTCCTGGCCCTCTAGCTAACGCTGACATATCCAGAGCCAGGCAAGTAGAAATAGATGTGGAGGAACCCTCGTTGAGTTCGGGCTTACTCCAGGACCCCTCCTGAGGCCTCACCAGCCCCTGGAGAAGGCCTCAGTCCCCTGGTCTGCTTTCCTCTTCACCTGGCTGCTACCACGCACCCTCCTGGAGAAAATACACAGGAGCTGGCTGTGAGCTGGCAGAGATGAATGAGAACAGTCAAAAGTGCTTTAGGCTGGGCGTGCCTGGGTGGCTCAGTTGGTTAAGCATTTGCCTTCAGCTCAGGTCATGATCTCGGGGTCCTGGGATCGAGCCCCAAATCTGGCTCCCTTCTCAGGAGGGAGTCTGCTTCTCCCTCTCCCTCTGCCCCTTCCCTGCTTGAGCTTTCTCTCATTCTCTCTCAAATAAATAAATTAAATCTTAAAAAAAATGCTCTGTGCCTTGTGGGCAAGATAGATTAATGTGTAGACTGAAACATGAGGTGTGATGCTGTGGGATGCAGGTGAAAAATAGCCTCAAGCCTGACTGTTGGTTCAGTGTTCTCACACTCCACTCACCCTGACAGGACCCAGCCCCCCACCGCAGAACTTCCTACCCAGCCCTGAAGAGGTTAGGGCAGAGCAGAGAACCAGGTAGGCCTTGGTAAGAATTTAGATTTTATAGAGAATGATATGGGATTTTTATGGGGCACCTGAGTGGCTCAGTCGGTTAAGCATCTGCCTCAGCTCAGGTCATGATCTCAGGGTCCTGGGATCGAGTCCAGCATTGGGCTCCTTGCTCAGCAGGGAGTCTGCTTCTCCCTCTGCCTCTGCTGCTCCCCCTGCTTGTGCTCTTTCTCTCTCTGACAAATAAGTAAAATCTTTAAAATAAAAAATTCTAAAGTAATTTATATTTCGTAGCTATAATGAATGAAATAATATTTTAAAGCTTTTTTTCTGTAATATGGAGACACCATTGATTTTTGTCTCCTTCCACGTGACTGAATACAATCATTCTGATGTTTCAATTAGTTTACTTGGGGATTTTTGATATATGTAGTTATGCCATCTGCATATGTCTCTTCCCTTTCAATAGTTATATATCTTGTGTGTCGACCATAATTTTTAAAGATTTTATTTATTCATTTGTGAGAGAGAGAGCGCACAAGTTGGGGAGCACCAGGCAGAGAGAGAAGCAGGCTCCCCACTGAGCAAGGAGCCAGATGCCGGACTCGATCCCAGGACCGTGGGATCATGACCTGAGCCACCCGGCATCCCCATAATTTTTTTAAGATTTATTTATTTATTTGAGAGAGAGAGAGAGAGCACGTACACATGAGCTGGGGTGGGGCAGGGGGAGAGGGAGAAGGAGAGAAGCAGACTCCCTGCTAAGTGCAGAGCGTGGATCCCAACACAGGTGGGGCTCAGTCTCAGGAGCCTGAGATCATGACCTGAGCTGAAATCAAGAGCCAGCCGCTCAACTGACTGAGCCACCCAGGTGCCCGGACAATAAGTTTTAATATATTAAATAATCAGCTTTAAGAGTGAGCATCTTTGTTTTGGTCCTCATTTTATTTTATTTTTTTAATTTCTTTTTTTTTTTTTAAGATTTTATTTATTTATTCACGAGAGACAGAGAGTGAGAGAGGCAGAAGCAGAGGGAGAAGCAGGTTCCCCACTGAACAGGGAGCCTGATGCAGGACTTGATCCCAGGACCCTGGGATCATGACCCGAGCTGAAGGTGGATGCTTAACCATCTGAGCCACCCAGGTGCCCTGGTCCTTATTTTAATGGGAATGCTTTGGCTATACCACTGTCGATTATTGATTTTAACAAATTAGTTTTTCTTATACATCGTACGTGCCAATGGTAAAAAATTCAAACATTTCTGAATGACCTAAGTCAACTTCCCCAAAAATACTGACTCTCCCTTCCAACTCCATGCCAGTCCCAGATACAACTACAATTGTCTTATGTATCTATGCAGGTAGCAGCAAGTAGATACGCGCACAGAAACATATAGGGAAAATACATCTTTTATTCCCTTACACATATCTCTAAACCCATTAGTTATGTATTGGCTCTTAGTTTGAAAGAATAAGCATACAGTTCCAAGCCATAACAAATGTTATACCTGATTATTCATTCATGGATGAGTGTGTTGCTTACAAGAAAGCCTTGCATGGTTTATAGACTTCCTTTCTGCACAATAGTTGTGATCTCCCCTATTCCTATTGGTGATGTCACCCTCAAAGTCATCTCAAAGTTTACGGCTGATGTCTGTGGCAGACTGGTTGCTGAAGAGCTCTCCAGGGAAAGAAAGCAGGAAGAGTTTTTGGGGGAAGAATCAGATGTCATTTGCACAAAGATACTGGCATTTTTGATGCCCTGCCCTCAGCCCTGTAGTTATCATGCTGCTCCTGGCTTGGCACTTTTTTTGTTGTTTGTTTAAGATTGATTTATTTACTTGAGAGAGAGAGTGTGTGAGCAGGGGGAGAGGCAGAGGGAGAGAGAGAGAATCCTCAAGCAGATTCCCCACTGAGTGCAGAGCCCAATGCAGGGCTTGATCCCAGGACCCCAAGATCATGACCTGAGCTGAAATCAAAAGTCGGAAGCTCAACCAGCTGAGCCACCCAGGTGCCCCTTGGCTTGGCACTTTTATGTGGACAGTAGCAACTGCTTTCTTCTCTTCTTTCAACAAATACATAGGAGGGATTGTCTACTATGCTCCAGGCACTGAGAATGCGACGGAGAGCAAAACAAAGACCCTACCCTTATCCAGCTTAGCTCCTAGGTGGGAAAATAGACCAAAAAAAAAAAAAAAAAAGCACATGCAAAGGTAATGTCAGGTAGTGGGGGGTGCTGCGGAGAGAGATGAAGAAGAAAAAGAAGAAGGGGGAAGAGAGAGGTAGAGGAAAGGCCAAGGATGGGACATTTGAGCAAAGACCATCAGAGGGATAACCATATGAATTCCAGGGGCAAAGATGCTCCAGATAGAGTAGTGGTTCATTCGCCAGTGGGTCAGGGTGGGCTCTCCCTCAGAGGACACTTGGCAATGTCTAGAAGTATTTTCAATTGTCATAAAAATGACATCTCCCATTTTTTTCCATGCTAGGGGTAGGGTAAGAGGAGTCTTACTCACTGAAAAGAAGTTGACTGTTACCCCAGAGGACCCAGAATAATTTGAAGGAACAGGTTTGAATTTATGTGCTAGGGAGTCAGAGTTTCACTGACTCACTGTATATTTGGGGGACAAATTGTTGCCATCTTCTAAGACCTCAGTTTCCCTCTCTGCTTCTGACCAATATCCCATCCTTCCTATCCCACACATATACACCCATGGTGGGATGGTGTTTCTGCAGGAAGTATGGAACATTAGGTAACCAGACTCAGGCCCCAGATTCTGAAAGACGTAAGTTTGCAGGAGCACAAAGCTCTTCAGTTGATCTGATTTTCAATTCAAATATATTTGGAGAAGGTGGAATCTTGGTATTTCTCTCCTTATAGCCCGTCAGGTTGTATTTCAGTCTTGCAGCAGAAGCGTGGATCCTCCAAAGCTCCCCTCTGCTGTCACATTCGTGCTCTTCTGCAGCTCTTGGTCTCTCAGAAGTCACCCTAGAAGGAAGGGATCTCCCTCTGCTTTTTGCTTTAAACAAAAAACAAAAAAGATTTGAAAATGTATTCAAAACAATATGATCTGAGAGGTTTTGGTTACTGCACCTCCAACCAGTGCTGCTGACATCTCATAAGTAAAGACCAGGAATGCTGCTGACAACCCACGACCCTGCATAGGACAGCCCCCCACAACAGTGATGTCTCTGGCCCCAAATGTCAGTCGTGTTGATGTTGAGAAACCCTGAGGTAGTGGGAACTGGCTTGTGCAAAAGACTTGAGACAGGAGCTGTGCTCAGAATTTCTGAGGAACAGCAAGAAAGCGGGGTGGCCAGAGCTGAGAGAAGGATAGGAAATAAGTTCAGAGAATAGTTGGGGGCCAGATCATGTAGGGATTGTAGGACAGAACGAAGACTATGGACTTTCTTCTGATTGTGGTGAAAAGCCATTGGGAGATTTTGAGCAGGGGAGTGCGATAATCTGATTTCTGTTTTATAATAATCTGTTTCCTGTGCGGAAAGTAGACTCTAGGGGAGAGAGGAGATGCTGCTAGTTGCCTCCCAAAATCCAGTCTCCCCTTCTTCCTTAGCAACAAAACTCTGGGTTTGTTTGTGTTTTGTTTTGTTTTCAGGCATATTGTGCCCGGAAAAGGGAGGATATTTCCATCCTTCCTCACCATCCAGGGGTCGCTTGAATAAGTTCTGGTCTGTGAAGATGTAACTAGAGGCTTGGGATGAGTCTACTGCCCCAGTTTGCTGCTCTCTAGAATGCAGGTGAATGGCCGAAGGCCATTTAGCCCTTTAGTCCTGTGAGGCAATTGAAGAATGTCGGCCTCTGGTGAGGATGCAGAGCAGAAAGACGGGACCTGGTTTCCTCGTGGTACCTGGGAGACCCCACCCCAGCTCTGCACTGCCGAATCCTAGATTTATTTTTTACCTCAGAAAGAAGTAAACATCACTCTTGCTTAAGCCGCTGCGTTTGTTGTTGTTGTATGTAGACATACCTAATCCTAATTGAATGGAACAGGAAGGTCAGTTAAGAGGCTATTATAGTAGTTAATCCCAGCAAGAGATGATCGTAGCTTGGGAACAGATTGCGAGCAGAGGCGGTGACTGGAAGCGGCTGGACTTGTTTTTAAGTGTACGGCTCAGAGGCATTAGGTACATTCACACTGTTGTGCAACCTTCACCGCCATCCATCTCCAGAACGTCTCATCTTCCCAAACTGAAACCCTGTTCCTGTTAAACAATAACTTCCATCCCACCCTCCCCCCAACCCCAGGAAACCACCTTTCTACCTTATGTCTCGATGAATTTGCCTATTCTAGGTACCTCATGTAAGTGGGATGGTACAATATTTGTCTTTTTGTGACCGGCTGCTTTCATTTACCATTGTGTCTTTAAGGCTCATCCGTATTGTAGCACGTGTCAGAGTTTTCCTCCTTTTTAAAGCTGATTGATATTCTAGCAGTTTTATTTGACTGTAGCACTGTGGAACATGTGTGTGCATGCATGAAAGAGAGAAGGAAGGGTGAAAATGACTCCAGGGTTTACCACATGAGTACTTGGACCCCTGGTCATGCTCTTTACTGAGATGGGGAGCGGTGGGGCAAGAGTAGGTTGGAATAATAGGTCTGCAGTGCCTATTAGACATCCCAGGGGCAGTGTCAAGTAGATAGTCAGATATACAGATTGGGAGTTCAAGGCTGAGGTTCAGATAGGAGATAGGAACTTGGGAACAGTTGAGTCAAAAGATGGTATTTAAGCTGTAAAACTGGAAGTGAGTATAACTAGAGAACCAGAGGGAAAATCCAAGGATGAGTAAGCCCTAAGGCACCACAGTATTTAGAGGTGAGGAGATGACTCAAAAGCAGCCCAGGAGTCTGCTGAGGGAGCAGCCAGAGCATGAGGGAGAGATGGACCAAGTGCAGTGTCTTGGAAGCCAAGAGAAGCAAGTGTTTCAGGAAGAAGAGGGGGGTCCCACTGTCTCAGATGCTGCTGGGAGGAGGTGGAAGACCCCCTTCCCCACCTCAGCCCAAGACTTGGCACAGCTCTCACCAGTAGGAATACCATATGAGTAACAAAGACTGTCAGTCAGATGGGCTTGGTGAATCCTAGCTCAGTGAAGAATCCCAGGTGAGGCATGTACTGCCATGTCATCTGGGATGCAGAGGCTTCTCCTCAGTGTGGTATGGTGGAGATAATGTTGATGGAGTGGATTTCCACTTGTGAATTCCCCATCTGTTTTTTTAATCATCTCTTCCATTGAGATAGTTATTTTTTTTAACTTATTTATTTTAGAGAGAGAGACAGCGTGAGCAAGAGGGGCAGAGGGAGAAGGAGAGAGACTCTCAAGCGCAGAGCCCAACGCAGGGCTCAATCCCAGGACCCCAGGATCATGATCTGAGCAGAAACCAAGAGTCGGATGCCTAACCAATGGAGCCACCCAGGCGCCCCCAGTCGAGATAGTTTAGTATTTTCTTCTTAAGTCCAGTGCCTTAACCACTCGGATGTCCCAATGATAATATTTTCTTCTTGATTGAAGTGACAACTTTTTTTTTTTTAAGATTTTATTTATTTATTTGAGAGAGAAAGAGCACAAGCAGGGGGAGAGGCTGAGGCAGAGGGAGAAGCAGACACTCCGCTAAGCAGGGAGCCTGACACAGGACTCGATCCCGGGACCCTGGGATCATGACCTGAGCCGAAGACAGACGCTTAACCTACTGAGCCACCCAGGCATCCCAGAAGTGACAACTTTTAATGAAAAATACACTCATATCAACAAAAAGAATTTCCTCAACTCTAATAGGCTCCCAGGCCATAGGCTTGTCTAGGTGACTTAAATATATTTTATCTGTGCCCTATAGAAACCCACAATATTACTTTGCTTGTTTATGGAGGAAACTTGCATTTTCAATGGAAAAATTACTAGAAGAGCAGAGTCCTTTGTTTACCATAATTAATGTGGACTTAGTTACCTTGAGTAGCCTTTCACGTTTTCATGTCCTGAATGATATTTTATAATTATCCTAATTAGTTATGCTAAGATTTACAGCAATGTAGCTAAAATATAAAACTTCCTATGTGTGTTGGCATAGTAATAAATTCTTGATATATTTTCTTTTGGAAAGCAGGCTATAAAACAGAACATATAAACATAATCTAGTTTTTTTTTTTAATCTACAGGTACAAATATAGGCTGTATAGGAAACATGTAATCAGTGGTATATCTATTTAGTGATATTTGGTAAATTTTTATTTAGCTGATCTTTTTTCCCCTAATTTGTTTGCAATGATTATGTATTACTGATATAAAAGATTTTGTGCACCAGAGTGCTTAGCCCATGAAGTAGGAGTTCAGAAACTGTCTCTGTTGATCTTTTCACCAGCAGGCAAGAGCAGCAGCATGTCCAGAGGCAGAATATAATCTTGTATGAATAATTAGTGTTTGGTGTTGGTTCAGTCACCCTCGGGCACGTGTTAGCTTTTCTTTCCTTTCCTTGTTCTCTCTCCTGTACATAGTATGGCAGCTTGCTCTAGGTTAATACGGATTACAGAGATCTTTCTTCATTTGTTAGTTGCCGTTTTTTAAATTTTTAAATATTTAAACACTCACTGTAATCGGTTTTTAGGTCAGACTGCACATAGTTTCAGTAAGTTTGCTTTTTGCATTTTTATACTGTAATCTAATCTTTGCAGAGCACTTTCCATAGCCTGGGCATGGTCCACTGCATTCTCTATTCCTCTAGAGACACATTTAGGTCTCTATATCACATTCTGGTCTGTTGGTTAGGTCATTATGTAATAACTCTGGAATTATCATATGAACAAAAGAGCGAGGTTGAGGCTACTTGGAACCAACTGTTACGTTTAAGGTAAAAGTAAATATTGCAGAAAAAGAAATGATTGAATGACTTTGGAATTTCTAATAAAAACAGCCAATCCAGATCGACTATTTCATTCACTCTAGACTTTTAAACTGGTCAGAAATAAATGCTAGAATTCCTGGGAATGTTTGACAGTGTGGTATATGTGACAGTTTTATTTGTTCTTCTCTCCAGGGATGTGAGAAAGACAGATTGTTAAGTGAGGTTGAGTAGAAAATGAACTTGGTGAGACACTGTGTGTTTTAACATGAAAATCACAAGGCATGTTGGGAGATGGAGTAGATTTGGGTATTCCATCATCCCAACACAGGGATATATTCAGGGCTGAGTCAGGCCTTGCTTGGCCCTAGAACAACAATAACTAAAACCAAATTTTGAAATAGTCTAGGAAGGTAGAGTTTCATTAATCCTCAGCATCAGAAAGTGTGGTCTTTTGGGATTCAAAATAGGGTGCCCTTCAAGAAACAACAATTGTTGGAGAGGATGTGGAGAAAGGGGATCCCTCCTACATTGTTGGTGGGAATGCAAGTTGGTACAGCCACTCTGGAAAACAGTGTGGAGGTCCCTTAAAAAGTTAAAAATTGAGCTACCCTATGATCCAGCCATTGCACTACTGGGTATTTACCCCAAAGATACAGACGTAGTGAAGAGAAGGGCCATATGCACCCCAATGTTCATAGCAGCAATGTCCACAATAGCTAAATCGTGGAAGGAGCCGAGATGCCCTTCAACAGATGACTGGATTAAGAAGTTGTGGTCCATATATACAATGGAATATTACTCAGCTATCAGAAAGAACGAGTTCTCAACATTTGCTACAACATGGACAGCACTGGAGGAGATAATGCTAAGTGAAATAAGTCAAGCAGAGAAAGACAACTATCATATGATTTCTCTCATCTATGGAACATAAGAACTAGGATGATCGGTAGGGGAGGAAAGGGATAAAGGTGGGGGGGTAATCAGAAGGGGGAATGAAACATGAGAGACTATGGACTATGAGAAACAAACTGAGGGCCTCAGAGGGGAGGGGGGTGGGGGAATGGGATAGACCGGTGATGGGTAGTAAGGAGGGCACGTATTGCATGGTGCACTGGGTGTTATACACAACTAATGAATCATCGAGCCTTACATCGGAAACCGGGGATGTACTGTATGGTGACTAACATAATATAATAAAAAATCATTAAAAAAAAAATAAAAAATAAAAATAAAAAAAAAATAGGGTGCCCTTACACTAAAATCTGTTTTAATCGATAAAATGTAAACATCACCAAAAAGAAAAGGATTTCTGGTTTTCTATCAACACAACACACGTAGCAGCAGATGTGGTATGTGTACATGGATATGAGAAAGTGAACTCATACCCTTTCCCGCCGCCATCAGGGAGTTCCAGAAAACAAGGTTTCCTTTTGGTAGATCCTTGGTGGCTGTTCATAATCCAGAATGCTCTGTGGACATTGAGAGGCAGGAGTGGCAAGGTCGCTGGTGGTCTCTATTCAGGAATCGGGCCTTTATGAGGAATTTAAGTCACGTTAAAAGGTTTCTCTTAATGCAGAAGTCTGAAATTGGCCTGAAATTCCATCAACTTGGGATGCCTTGAATAGATTAACCTTTTTAAAATTTGTTATTTATTTAATTTTTTTTTTTTTTTTTTAGTTTTATTTATTTAAGTAATCTCTACACCCAACCTGGGGCTCGAACTCATGACCCGGAGATCAAGAGTCCCATGCTTCTCCAACAGAGCCACCCAGGTGCCCCTAGATTAATCTTTAAAAAATGCAAATGCCGATTAATTCCAGTTGCTTTATTTGTAATTCTTAAATGAGACTGATGTGTTGAAGTTCTGAACAGGTGTTTTTGGGTTTGGAATTCCTCAAGAGGTGGGAGAAGCTGCTCTTTCTCCCAAGCCCCTTGTACACTCTCCCTGTTTCACATTGCTATTTCCAGCCAGTCTTAGCAGCTCTTTCTGCTGTGGAATCATAAACTTTGAAACTCATGCTATCTAGGAGTGCCACAGGCTACGCCACTTGATACTTTTGCCCCAGTCCCTTTTCTACTGCCAGAGATGACAGAGCCATGCCTCTCAGTCTCTGTTCCCACCCCAGGGCCTGACACCACGCAGGAGAAGTCAGGGTTCCTGCACAGGGCTCCTCCCCTTTTCTTAGTAGCCACCACTATTATGGCTGCGTCCTAGATCTTATCCTAGGGAGACGGAGTGGCCTGGTGGTTAGGAACATAGCTTTTGGAGTCGAACATACCTGGCATCAGGTCTCTGCTCCAGCTCTTGGAGCAGGCTTCTTTCTCGAAGCTTCAGTGTTATCATCTGTAAAATGGATGCATTTCGTTGCTTCACTGCAAGTAAAGTGTTTGGTATGGGTTAAGCACTCAATAAACAGCTGCTGATAGAGCTGCAGGTGTCTGTCCACTGACATTTTAAACTCCAGTGTCTCTGACTGCCCCGTTCACCCGGTCCCCAGGTTGTCACATCTGTTCTGCAGCCTCATGGAATCCTGTAGTCCAGGCAACGTTCTCCACATGAAGGACAAAATAGCTGCCCACGGCCCTGAGGTCACATGCTTTCAAATTCACAACATTAGAGTCTGTATTTCCTTCCAGGTTTGTCAGGAAGACCCAAGGACTGGCCCGGGTCTAGGTGGAGGCCAGTGGGATCTGTTTCAGGAGGAGACCTGGGCTGTGACAGGAGATGAGCAGAGGCAGGCTGAAAGTGGAGCTCTGTCCTCTCTCGAGATGGTCGTGTTTATGCATTTGTTGCTTTAAGCCTTTAGAGCAGATATCCTGTGAAATACCTTTTCCAAAGTCCAGGGTAGCCATTGATTTGATTGGCTTTTACTGAATTGTTCACAACACAGATATTTTGTTGTAGCTCTAATTAGGACTGATGCTCCGTGTATCATGGGGTGGGGGTGGAGGGTGCCAAGCTCTGGTTCTCATCATTCCTTGTTTACAGGGAAGAAATTTAGATTAAATGATTCATCCAAGGGGCTCCTGGGTGGCTCAGTTGTCAAGAGTCTGCCTTCGGCCCAGGGCATGATCCCAGGATCCTGGGATCGAGCCCCGCATCGGGCTCCCTGCTCTGCTGGGAGCCTGCTTCTTCCTCTCCCACCCCTGCTGCTTGTGTTCCCTCTCTCCCTGGCTGTCTCTCTCTGTGTCAAGTAAAATAAAATCTTTAAAATAAATAAATAAATAGATAGATAGATAAATAAATAAATAACTCATCCAAGGTCAAACATGTAAAAATGGTAGAGACAACATACCGAATGTCTGCCTTTTAAACTGTCCTGCATCATCTTTCCTCCACTTTTTCCTGCAGCATACTCCTCCTCCTTTCACTATCCTACCAAGAGTGGCACGCTTCCCACCCCCATCCTCCCATCAAGCAGCACTGTCCTATTCTGGACCCGGGGACCCTGCATCAGGCTTTTCCCAGAATTTTCCCTTTTAGAAGGGGGACGGGTGGTTTCCTGTTCCCTTAGTCCTTCCCTCAGAGAGCCTTTTCCTTCCCACCTCGCCCCTTTGTGTGCCTTCTCCAGTAGCCCCTGACTTAGCATATTGACTTAGCAGTTTATTCCCCATCATGAGAAAGTAACCCTCATGAGGCACCTGGATGGCTTGGTTGAGCATCCAACTCTTGATTTCAGCTCGGGTCGTGATCCAGGGCTGTGAGATTGAGTCCTCCATTGAGTCCTGCATCTGACTCCATGCTCAGCAGGGAGTCTGCTTCTCTCCCTCACCCTCTCCCATAAATCAATCAATCAATCAATCAATCAATCTTTAAAAAAAAAACAAAGAAACCCTTATGAGGACAAGGACTTGCTCATTGTCTTTCTTGTAGTATCCTTTGGCCTTTTGTTGTGCTTTGTACATATCAGGTATTCACATAGTACATATTTATTGAACAAATGAATGACTTAATTGTATTGGTCAAAAGCTGTAAGAATGTGACCCCAGAGCAAAGGGTACCTGGCATCTCCACTTGCCCGCTCTTCCCTCTTCCCTATAGCCTGCCAAGAGGCTGGGGACGGAGGAGGAGGAAGAGTTTGTGTGTCTGAGAAGCCAGCTCCACTCCTCCTGTGTTTGCAGTGTGGGGGGCTTCAGGATACCCTCATTCTGACCTAGGCCGGTTAAGGTTGAGTATGTGATGTGCCTGGTCTCCGTGCTACCAGCGCACAGCTGTATCTAGCTGTTTCGAGCCTGTTGGAGGCAGTGGGGCACAGACACTTGACCCAGGTGACCACTCTGTTAAATCCAGTTTGTGTTCCCGTCACAAAGTTTCATAACCTTCCTGTGCCTCGGTCTTGTCGTCCATAAAATGGGAATGACTTCATACAGTTGTTCCTGGGATGAATTGAGATAATCTGTGGTAGATCTGTAGCGTGCGGAGTGTTCAATTAAGGCTGGCTGCTAGGATGTACAAGACTAAATATATGCTGTTTATTCTGTTCCTGTCACGTGACTCTAGGTTGCTAGGGCCGCTTCCTCTGTGTCCCTCACCCTGCCCTATCTGGCACAGACCATTGATGGGGAGGAGCTTTGAGACAGGTATGAGTAGAAACCCAGGAGGTTTAGGTGGGAGTTCAGCCTCTAATTCTAATTGTTCTCCATAGAGGGCTGATGCTTTGGTGTGAGATTTGCGTGAGTTTGTTTGTTTTAGTTTAGCCCTGGTGACTTCCACAGGGGAATATCAGAGGGAACAAGTGTTACCACTGAGACTTGCCTGACTCTTTCTCCAGGAAGCAGAGCTCTGAACAGAGGGGATGGAAAAGGACAGCATCTAAAATGTGTCCTGGGAGGTGAGAGGGCCCGACTAGAGTCTTATTTTTAGGTGCTTCCATGGATGGGCCAGAGGGTGGGCACTGGGGTCCGATTTTAGTTCCTTATAAAGGCAATGGAGGGCCACCTGGGTGGCTCAGTCATTAAGCGTCTGCGTTTGGCTCAGGACATGATCTCAGGCCCCTGGGATAAAGCCCCACATCGGGCTCCCTGCTCAGTGGGAAACCTGCTTCTCCCTCTCCCACTCCCCCTGCTTGTGTTCCCTCTCTCGCTGTGTCTCTCTCTGTCAAATAAATAATAAAATCTTTTAAAAAATAAAAAAATAAAGGCGATGGAAAGAGTTCCCCAAGCTTCACCACCTCCCCAAGGCAGTGCACTGAGTGCTGGCAGCAAGTGGGGCCTCTCAGCTGTGCTCCTACCAGTTGAATAATTTGCAAACTTAATAAAGAAAGTAATTTCTTGAGTAAGTAATCTACTGTGTGAACCAATGAAATATGATAGATCCTCCATGGAAAAAATGTGAATGTTATGGAACATAATAAAAGAGTTGCAGATAGGTTTTTTTTTTTTTTTAAGATTTTATTTATTTATTTGCCAGAGATAGAGGGAACACAAGCAGGGGGAGTGGGAGAGGAAGAAGCAGGCTCATAGCAGAGGAGCCTGATGTGGGGCTCGATCCCATAACGCTGGGATCACGCCCTGAGCCGAAGACGCTCAACCGCTGTGCCACCCAGGCGCCCCATGCAGATAGTTTTGTTATGGTTGTCAGATTGGGCAAAATCTATGGGCAAAACAACCATAAAAGTTTAGGGGAAGATGTCAATAATCTGGAAGTTCTCTGCTCAAGTTGCTTTGTGAGTGACAAGTTCTTACTCTCTTATTTTTTTTTATTTTGAATTTTTTTAGAGAAGTTTTTAAAATTTTTATTTATGTATTTATTTATTTATTTATTTATTTGTAAGAGAGCAGGGACAGGGGCAGAAGGAGATGCAGACTCCCTGCTGAGCAGGGAGCCTGATGTGGGACTCGATCCTAGAACCCTGGGATCATGACCTGAGCCGAAGGCAGACGCTTAACGACTAAGCCACCCAGGCGCCCCAATAGTATTTTTTTTTTAATGAATTCTCTACTTTAATGGACTAGTCCCTCAACCAGCTAACTACTGATACATATCAGGAGACTGAGTTTCTACTGTTGTGACAAATAGAGTTATCCAGTATGTTTTGTTGACTCCTAGGGGACTGGTCTGTCCGCTTTGTTTCCTAAGAACTGGAATTATGACATACAGCTAGGCTGATAAAACTATGTTAATAACACTGTTACCGGGGTGCCTGGGTGGCACAGCAGTTAAGCGTCTGCCTTCGGCTCAGGGCGTGATCCCGGCGTTATGGGATCGAGCCCCATATCAGGCTCTTCTGCTATGAGCCTGCTTCTTTCTCTCCCACTCCCCCTGCTTGTGTTCCCTCTCTCGCTGGCTGTCTCTATCTCTGTCGAATAAATAAATAAAATCTTTAAAAAAAAAAATAACACTGTTACCAAAATAACTTATATCTTTGGATTCCATTTCTAATAGAATTCTGATGGTCAAACTGACCTTTCAGATTTTCAGTCACATGGCTTTTACTCTGCCTTCTGAATGCTGTGTGCACGTAACTGGAACTGTGGGTTCCTCTGGTTCATTAGGAGCCCAGGGCCAACCAGGGTTAGTGTGAGCGCCAGAGTGCACGTGAGGGGAGTGGAGAACAGGAGTGGGGGGTTGGGTAGGAACTGGGAAGGCCCCATTTGAATCTTGGGGTTTGCTATTTGGTTGAAACATTTTGAGTTGTAGACATCAGGCACCCAGTTGCAAACTTGAGAACAAACCTTCTAAAGCACGGTGACTTTCTAACTTCCTGTGATTTCAGATTTCCGGGTACTGTTACCTTCTGCTCACATTGATAGTTAACGACATATCTCACTGACGCAGCAGCGACCCACAGGCTAACCCCCCTGGCTTTCTTGTTTTCACAGGTGTTAGGGCGATGTTTCTTGACGGTGGTGCAGGTCCATTTCCAGTTTTTGACCCAGGCCTTACAGAAGGTCCAGCCCGTGGCTCACTCTTGCTTTGCCGAGGTGGTTGTGCCAGAGAAAAAGAACAGCAGTGGCGGTGGCTTCTCCGGCATGAGCCCCACACCCGAATTGGAGGAAGCCGTGCGCTCCTGGCGGGGTGCTGCCGAGGTAACCCTGACCTGGGGGAGATGGGTGCCCTGTGTTCAAATAGCAGAGGCTCCAGCAGGCTCCAGCTTGCCTATTGGTTCCTAAAAGAGGAGTTTTATTTAGAAACGTTTAGTTTTAAGCAGTTACCGTTCGCTTGTTCATTCATTTGACAGCAAACGCCTTGGTGAATGCCCACCACGTGCCGGGCGTGGGTCAGGCAGTGGGGTGATGGCCTCTACTCACAGCCTCCTATGAGGAAGGGCCTACAAAAACAGGGTGAAAGAGCTGTGCAGGAGCCCCGAGAAAGGGCCCTGCCTCCAACTAAGGGGCAGTGCAGCAGAGCTTCAAGGAAGGGGCCAGGGAGAAGAGGCTGGAGCTGGCTCCGGAGGATAAGTGCTTAGCCCGGCAGCCAGGTCGGGGTGTGGTCAGTGACGACGCACTTCTTGTAGGCGTTTTAGTACTCCTTGGTGTCCAGAGATGTCCTGCCCTGTTTCTCTCCTCTTTTCACAGCCAACCTCTTGGAAGAATTGTCCACCTCCCCTTTGAGTCGTTCTAAAAACGATTATTATGAAACACTTTAAGCATTTAGGAAACGTCCCATATACCCTATTGTCTTCCTTTTAGCTTCGTCAAGTGAATCTTAACTTTTCACCAGTTGCTTTATGCCTTGTATTTACTTACTCACTCACTCACTTATTTTTAAGTAGGCTCCATGCCCAGCATGGGGCTTGACCTCACAACCATGAGATGAAGAGTCGCGTGCTCTACCAACTGAGTCAGACAGGTGCCTCTTTCCTGCCTTCTATTTTTAACAGAAAATAATATTATTTACAAATGCAGTTGAGTTCCCTGTGTACCTTTTTACAGTCTTACTCACATCCCTTCCTTTGTAGTGACAACCTCTTTTGAATTAGGAGTTTGTGAGTCCTATGCATATTTCTGTATTTTTACTCTGTATCCGTGTATTCGTTGATAATGTAAGTCCTTATTTTGCACAGTACGAAACATTATATAAATGGCATCATTCAACTCAGTGAAATCTGGCGTTCACTCCTACACAAGAACAGGCATTCTCTTGTCAAGGTCACTGGTACCTTCTGTGTGGCCAAATCGAGGGAACCGTTGGACTCCATTCAGCACTCAAGGCAGCATGGGCCCTTGGAGATCCTCTCTTCCTGTGGCATCCCTGAACCAGGCATTAACCTCTTGGGCCATCCTCTCCATCTACTTCGCTAGCTTCCCCTCTCCAACACAGCTTACGGATGTCAGTTTGTCAAGGCTCAGTTCTGGGTGCCCTTCTTCCTATAGGATCTCCTCTAGCCTTGGGACTTAGAACTGCCTGTCGCTGGGGGCCCTCAAATATGTGTGACCGGTCCACTTCTGTGAGCACCAGGCCCCTGTATTCAGCTCTTCCTTACCTCAGGTATCCAGGTGGCTCAGGCTTAGCTTTTCAGGCTTAGCTTTTCCCCACACCCCTGGGGTTCCCCAGATTTTCACCATGCTAACAAATGCTGCCATCCCAAACTGGATCCTTCAGGCAAAAAACTTGAGATTTATCTTCCTATCTTTGCATCATATCTACATCCAGTCCATAAGTCATGAAGGTCCTACCCCCAAAGTATTATCCCAGATCTGTCCCTTTCTGTCACTGCCGTAGTTTTAAGGAATCACTGCTCTCCCCTGACACCTGCAGTAAATGATCTCCCTTCTCTCCTCCCTGTCTTGCCATCCTTCATCACTCTCCAATTAAAAGTGGATGATGTTGCTATTTCTTTAAGGTAAAGTATAGTCCCTTCACCATGACCTGCCTCATCCCACATAGTCTGGTTCCTGCCTTGATCAGCAGCCTTGCCTGTGGCCAGTCTCCCCCTTGCTCATTGGGTTCTGGTTTCTTCGCTGACATGTCTGCTTATCTATCCCACACTTCTGCTGACTGCCTCCTCCTCCATAAACTCATAACCTAAATGCTGATTTCTCAGTGTCTAGGGTGCTCCCTGTTAAAGTTCTGTTTTCCTTGGTGTGTTTTCCTCCATTTTAAATGTTTTAAATGTTTTGTTTGGCCCATGAGGCTGTCAGTTCCAAGATGGTAGGGACCAGGTTGTGGGCTTAACTGTCTATCCAGTGACACCCAACACAGGACCTTGTGGATTAAATATTTGAGTGAAAGAGTCTTACTTACAAAGAGAAGTCAAATGGTTTTAAACTGTGAGACTGTTAGGGTTCAGGGACTGGATGGAATGGTAGTCATAGGAAATCTGTGGAGCTTTGGGAACTATATAACATTATAGCTGCGAAGTACCCTCCTGCAGTTTTGGTAAGTACTACAACTCCTACACCAGAAGAACAAAAGAAGAACAAAAAATTAGCTGTTAAAAGATGTTATTTGTTGCACAAATATTGTTGCAACAAAAATAGACATTTAAAAATTGAAAGAGTTCATCCTGAATTCTTCTTCAATTTCATCAAAGAAATTAAATATATTTTTTGCTGTATTCTCTGGTCCTGATGCATATGGATAGGTAACTTACATTTCATCACTACAAGACATTGATTCGTTTTCTCTTGTTTCTGTGTCTTGTTTATGTACTCTTCATAAACATTTAATGACCAAACAAGAAGTATTTAATTTTTTCTTGCAGATTTTAGAAGTCCTGTTTTTCCTTTAACATTCCAATGTACATTTTTTTCCTGTTCGGTGTGGGTGTGGCTTTTTACTTTGGTGTCGAGGAGCACCCAACCTTATGTGTGCTTTTTTATTATTATTATTCTAGAAACTCCCAAGTGCCAATATTCTAGCTTCTCTGTCTTTTAAAGCCGAGAAATAAAAAATGTGAAGATTTGACATAAAACAAAAATTAATAACAGGCGGGTTTGTCTTCTTCCCAGGGTTCCTTAAGTACAGTGGTGCTGTGTCAGCTTTGCTGTCTCTTCAAGATGCTCAATTTCATCTTCCTAAATTTCTGGCTGCTCATTTGGTAATACAGACAATCCAGAATGTCTGCTGTACATCTAAGGCTTAGACAGTTTCTCGCTTTAATTGAGTTGTTTTAGTTCTTTGTTTCTTGTTTTCTGTGTGTTGCTGATGTCGGTCACATTCTCTGTCACCTCCCGGCCACCGTTCATTGTTGCAGGCGACGTCCAGACTGAGGGAGAGAGGCTGTGACGGCCGCCTCGCAGGCATTGAGGTTCAGCAGCTCTTCTGTTCTCAGAGCGTGGCGATTCCTGAGCACCAGCTCAAGGAGCTGAATGTGAAAATCGACAGTGCTTTGCAAGTAAGCATTTTAGAATGGGCACATAGTGACCCGAGGACAGAAACACGGGAGTGAGTTCAAGTTGTGATGTTGAACCAGTTGGAAAGAATAGTAAGATGGTAGTTGGCCTGAGGTCTTTTAATTAACTATAGAAATTTTAAATTTCTATCGTCACTGGACGTTGTCATTTTATGATCTGCTGTATAATCTTGATTATGACAAAACAATTTCTTTGCAGGCTTATAAAATAGCTCTGGAAAGCTTAGGCCACTGTGAATATGCAATGAAAGCTGGTTTCCACCTGAACCCAAAGGCAATTGAAGCCAGTTTACAGGTACACTTTTCCCTCCGGGAGCTGTCGGGAGCTGTGGTGCGGCAGATTCGCCACCCCAAGCGAACCAGGTGTCTGGGCAGGTGTGCCGTGGGTCACCTCTCCTCTCCTCTCCAAACCTCTCGCAGGGCTGCTGCAGCGAGGCCGAGGCGCAGCAGACGGGGCGGCGGCAGACCCCCCCGCAGCCCATGCAGTGCGAGCTTCCCACCGTCCCTGTGCAGATAGGATCGCACTTCCTGAAGGGCGTCTCCTTCAACGAATCGGCCGCCGACAACCTGAAGCTTAAGACGGTAGCTTTCCGTGGGGTTTCAGCAACCGGTGTGAGCAGGGAAGCAGTTCTGCAGGGAAACCTAAGGGCTTTTGAAGAATATAGATTTAAAAACCAGACTGAAGTCAAAAGCAGGAGATATTAGTAAATTGGCATCTAAAAGCAGACTGTGGTGACTTATCTTAATGAGACATTTGCCAGGTTTTATTCATAGTTTTGTTAAACGTTTAACCTAAAGTGTGGAAGTACACTATAAAATACTATTTATGATTGATGTTTTAGTGGACTTCCGCGAATTAAATAAGTCTTGTCATACTACTGCAGTAACTATGACGATTCGTGGGGCATCACGTGTGCCAGGCATGGCGCCAAGGGCTCCACGTGCGTTAATGCTCACCCATGAGGTGGGCGCTGCTCGGTTCTCTGTTTGATGGATAGAGGAACTAAGGCCCAAGCTCGAAAGCCAGAAAGGAGGAGACTGGAATTTGAGGTTATGCAGTCTGTTTCCAGAGCCTGCATACCTGACCACTTGGTCATCCAAAATAAAGTTGAGGTTTTCATTGGTATTTGTTTTTACCAGATGATTTTGTCTCCTTATTTAGAGAGATTCAGAATTTCAAAATTCCTCAACCAATTTGCATCAGCAAATGGCTATATGATGCTGTATTTGTGCCAGCATAGAAATCACTTGTATGTATTAATGTACGTGTATCCGTATTCTCTGAGGGTATCTGAGGATAATTACTTGAGACATTAAAATAACTTGATTTGGGGGGTGGGGACTGAAACAAAATGTTTTTTTCTCGAGGACTACTATGTACCTGTAAATTCAGTTTGACACATTTTAGAATCTCGTAGAGCTTTATCTTGAGGGGTGAGCTCTCGTCTTCTCAATCCATAGCATACAATGTTGCAGCTGATCAAGGAGGCGGGCTGCTACAATGGAATCACACCCAGGGACGATCTTCCTGTGACTGAAGTACTGAACCAGGTGTGCCCGTCCACGTGGCGGGGCGCCTGCAAGACTGCCGTGCAGCTGCTGTTTGGCCAGGCTGGACTGGTGAGTGAACATGTGGGGTGCACGGGAGACAAAGAGCCGGGAGCCGAGTTTCCAGCAGGGGAGCATGTGGTGTGGGCACAGGTGTGGAAATACTGAGTAATTTTAAAAGCTCTTTGGTACTGCCAGGTGCAGACCACATGGAGACGGTAAAGGAACAGCAGCATCAAAAAGCCTTTTTGTTTTCTTGCATAGAGGGTTAATATGTATTTGCTGGGATCCTAGTTGCAAAATGATGTTGCAGGTTTTCCTCATTTTAAAGAAACCTATACATTAGTAACAATTTCGTGGGGAGGGCCCCTTTGCCTCGCTTGCCTACCCTGGAGCGACAGTGGATGTCTTTCTGAATCTCAAAGGTGCCAGGCTTCTTCCTGTCTCAGGCCTTTGCACTTGGCTGCTCCTTTTACCTGAGAATACTCCTCTCTAGTCTATATGTGACTCACTCCTTAGCTCCCTGATGTCAGTTCAAATACCACCTCCTCTGAGAAACCTCCATGGTATAAGTAGTCCCCCCACCAGTCACTTGGTATCCCAGTTCTCAGTTTATCTTCTTCCGAGTCATAAAATAACAACATCAACTCAGAAATAAGTTTTGTCTTTTCACCTTTGGAGTGAAGAGTAACTTTTGCCAGAGTTGGGTGGGATCAGGAAATCAACATCTGAAATCACAATTTAGCTTTTTGTTTGGCATCTAAGACCCATATAACCTTACATACTTGATCCCACTTTCTAGAATTAAATGACTGCTTTTTTAAAAGCTACAGCATTTTAGTCGGAGGTTAAAGGAAACTAATTCGAGATTAAGAAATTTTAAAAAACTGTTTCTTACTTTAATTCCTACTTTATTCATGAATGGAACTGTGGGGAAGATGCTATCCTTTTGTTTCATGCAGGTGAGGGCTCAGGTGGCCTAGCTCAGGGTGGCGCTGCCTTGTGTAGGGCTAGGTGAGGGCCTGTCCACAGTGGTGAGTTATGCTTCCTTTAGGATCTAGTTCTCAATACAGGAACCCCTAAGAGAAGGAGTAAGCTGGAGACTCCCTGCTGAACTATGTGAGAGCCTGCTGCCTCTAGGAAATTGATCCATATTTCCAAAGATCATTTTAGCTGAAACTAGGATAACCATAGCTTAAGTTCTCCAAAAAGGAGTGAGTGAAGTAAGGCGGAAGGACATACAGGCTGTTTTGCGAAAACATTGTAGGTTAAAAAAAAAAAAAAAATCCCATGTTATTGAGAGAGCAGAAACTCCTTCCAGTTCCTTACTCCTTGCTCCCAGGGCACCTTTGTGTGTGACTGACAAAGAACCTTTAGATTGTGGCTCTGGAGATGGGCGG
This sequence comes from Ursus maritimus, assembly GCF_017311325.1. NCBI lineage: Eukaryota > Metazoa > Chordata > Mammalia > Carnivora > Ursidae > Ursus > Ursus maritimus. Next base: position 40,458,700 of record NW_024424341.1, read on the forward strand.
AGAGAGGAAACACCTGCCTGGTCCAACAATGGCTGTTACTTGGACAGGAAGTCTTTTCCAAAGGACATTGCAGAGCAGCTGTGGGAACTCTGTTTACAGCAGTGGAAATCAGCTCCATTAGAGGCTGAATTTGGAATCAAAATAAGCAGCTTTGCATGGCTTTTGAAATCTAACAGATTTATTTATTTATTTGTAAGTAATCTCTACACTCAATGTGGGGCTCAAACTCATGACCCTGAGATCAAGAGTCAGACGCTCTACCAACTTGAGCAAGCCAGGCGCCCCATGACAGATTTATCTTAAAAGTGCTTTATGGTCATTTTCTTAAATTCTTTTAGTTATTTGAAAATACATTCATCATTTTGTCAAAGTCTCTAAATTACCTAGACTACTACATCATCTGTGTAATATTAAAGACTCTACTCCAAATAAGAAGAAATCATTGGGGCACCTGGGTGGCTTAGTCAGTTGAGCCTCTGACTCTTGATTTTGGCTCAGGTCATGATCTCAGGGTTGTGAGATCCAGCCCCACGTCGGGCTCCATGCTGGGTGTGGAGCCTGTTTGGGATTCTCTCTCTCCCTCTGCCCCTCATTACCTCCCCCCTGCTCATGCATTCTCTCTCTCTCTTAAAAAGAAAAAGAGAGAGAGGGAGAGAAAAGAGAAGAGAAGGGAAGAGAAGGGAAAAAAAGAAAAGAAGAAACCATTGGGAGAAGAATCATCTTTACCTTTCTTGAACTAGTTCTGTTTTTATTGATGGCTGAAGATAAAATGATCCTTTAAAAAAAGCTTCATCCACTTCTAGCTTGTATTCAATCATTACAAATGGACTTTTCTGAAGCTGTGGTTAGATTTTTAATGACAGTTTTACTTCTTTCAAGTGCGTAAAGTAAAAAAAAAATACTAAGATAGAGGAAACAAAATAATTCCTAATTAACATATTTATGGTTTGGAAAAAGTACTGAAAGTGCTTATAAAGTTCAGTACATCCTGCACCCAGAATTTGGTTTCCGTTCATTGAAGTATTACTGTCTTCAGTCGTGTTTATTACTTGGATTTGTCTTCATGGGGCTCTTGATGGCCCCTGCACAGCTGTCTTGCCATGGGAATCGTTCTTGCCAGAGTCACTCAGCATCAGTAGGCTCATGTATTAGATTTGTTTGTGATCCGTTTTCCTTTCGGAAAGCTGACTGTTGTTTCTTTCTCTCTCTCTCTCTCTCTCTCTCTCAGGTGGTAGTTGACACAGCACAGATTGAGAATAAAGAAGCCTATGCCCCCCAGATCAGTTTAGAGGGCTCCAGAATTGTGGTTCAAGTCCCATCCACATGGTAATATGACTCTTATATTAACACAAGCCTAGGCTCTGATTGAAGTTTGCACATCTTTGGAAAGATTGCTTTGTTTTGGACTAATTCTGTGTTAGGTGGTACATCAGGTCTTGCAGGTACACGGGCAGTGATATGTCCTGGTTATCGGTCCACGATAAGGAAGCCAGGATGTCTGAAAAGTAGTCTTTTTGACCAATAATGTAAGTAAAATGTTAAGTACTCATGGATCATAATGAGCAATATTATCTTCTCTTGGTTACTGAGTCCACAGCTTTTGAACAGAGTACATCATTTTCTCTAAGTCACCAGTGTTTCTCTAAAGCTGAGCACAGAACATAGAATCCCTTCTCCTCCTTTGTTCGAGTAACAGCCCTGATGATCTTGAGCTCATGCCATTACAAATGTGGGGACAGGCTGAGCCATTTTTATTTTTAATTATTTAATTACATTTATAAACTTAAAATGATAAAGTATTCTTCTTAGTTTATTAAAACAGAAGCTCCTGGGGCGTCTGGGTGGCTCAGTTGTTAAAGGTCTGCCTTTGGCTCAGGTGGTGAACCCAGCGTTCTGGGATTGAGCCCCGCATCGGGAAGCCTGCTTCTCCCTCTCCCACTCCCCCTGCTTGTGTTCCCTCTCTCGCTGTGTCTCTCTCTGTCCAATAAATAAATAAAATCTTAAAAAAAAAGGAAAAGAAAAAAAGAAGCTCCTACAAATTAGTAGGAAAATGGGGAGGGGAATAAATAGGTAACCAAAAAATAATCGTAAACAACACAGCTGTCAACAAATAGATGAAGAAAATGTGTAACCTCACCTAATAAAGGCAGAATAAAGAAACAATATGATATCATTTTGCCCAGATGTTGTTAAACTGTTTTCAGAATAATAAATAAATTTCTAAAAAATAAATAAAAAATAAAGATTTCGGCCAGACTGTACAAAAATGGGCACAGGAGGTGGATAAATCACACAGCCTTTCTGAAGGGCAGTTCAGTGTATCAAAAGCCTAAAATAAGAGGTCTGACCTCAGGAGTTCAGAGTTCCACCTCTGGGGATTTATCCTTGTGATGTGCATAGAAATCCAGCTAAAGGAGCAGCATCATAACTTTATTAATAAATAGCAAAAATTGGGCATATGTCAGAAGACTTCTGTTGTTAAGATTATGATATGAATGAGTATTTAACCATATAGAAAAATTTTGAAATGTTTTGGTAGGAAGAGAGAGATAGTAAGGCATGATGGCAGTCCTGGTGCCTGTGTGGACTGAAATGGCAGCTGGATAATGCATTTAAGTTGTATTTAAACCATTTCTCCTTGAAATGGGAGGGTCCAGTGGTAGACTGCCAAAAAGTTTAGGACTTGATATATCAAGTAAGGGTGGGCAGTTCACTTCATATCCCAAAACCTCCCTTCTTTGAGTTTCCTCCCCGCCCCCTAAGTTTTTTATTTGATTATTGAGATGGCATACTGTTAATTTATATACATATCTTCACTCCTATCAAATAATAAACCAGAAGCTCACTTTTCTGTAAGATTTCTGTGTCCCTGAATTCTTCATTTGTTTTCCAATTCAGGTTCTTATAACTTAACCAGGATTCTCATTTAGAGAAAATAGTTTGAACTTTTGAATAATTGGGTAACTATAAACGACTAGTACTAAAATGGTTAACACTGCAGTTTATTTCCGGAACTCTCCATGTATGATTGATTTCTTTTTTAATTCATTGAACCTCCACAAAAGACCTTATGGACTATAATTTCTTGGAGAGGCTCCCTCTGCTGGTTGCTTTGGTAAAAATACAAAGTTTTCAAAATACACGTTTTTGTTTCTTTCAAAGTGTAAACTACGCAATTGTTATGAAGAATGCAAACAGAAGTGATTGCTTTACTCCACCTTCAGAAAAATGAAACTGTTAGCACAGGCAGTCAAGAATTTATTATATGATTTTAATAAAATGGAGTGTCCCACTGCCAGTTATGTTTTTTTTTTCCCGAAGTAATACCTTATTTAGATTTTTTTTAACTGTCTTATTGAAGTTGTCCATCCATTCTTTCTTTCAGCAAATACTTACTAAATACCTACTACGTGGCAGACACTCCCTGGGCTCTGGAAATTTAAGTATGAGCAAGACAAACGGCATCTCTGCCCCTAATAGAGTCAACTTTGTAATGGGAGGGAGCGTGGAGAGGACAGCTAGCAAGCATAAGAGTTCAGGTCAAACCCCAGCACATATATGAGGGGACAAGAGCTGAATGATGTCATATGATGGAGACTAACAGGAGTGGTGCTGGAGAGGGGAGGCTGTTTGGGATGAGGAGGTCAGTTGTGAAGGGTCCTTCCTTGAAGATACGACGTTTGAGAGGAGCCAGCCATGCAGAGAGCAGATGGGGAAAGGATTTCTGGGGGGTGAACTGGCATGGCTGGAGATGTGGTAAGTGGTCGTGAAGAAAGAGAGTCATAAAAGCCAGGACTTGCGGATCCCAGAGGGGCTTGGATTTTTATCTAAGAACAGGTAGAGGGTTTTAAGCGAGTCTACGTGATTTGCCAAAAGAATGGGTTTAGTCTCTAAAGGCGATTCTTTTGATCAACTCTCAGGACTGATGAATTAAATAAAAGTACAGATTTGTTGATTTTCAGAAAGAGAAATTATTCTCATCAGCAAGTGTAGTACTTCTTTCCGCATGACCAGCAAATGCTCTCCTAGTGGGCAAACATATGTGACCAGCCAAATCACACCCAGGAGTGGCTTGGGAGCACAGAGCAAGGATGTCCTAATAGTCGGCAATTCCAGGCTGAGAGAATCGGGTACATGAACCCTGGCCAAGTTTGCTGGCCAAGGTTCTCTCCCAGGAGTCCAGGGCCTGGTTGGGCACTGGCAAAGCTTGCCTTTAGCAGTGTTTCTGAGGCTGGCTGGCTCATATCCTCACAGGCGTATTTCTTCTCAAGCCCGAAGTCATGCTGGGGAGTGCTGCTGCCTCCTTCGGATGGCTTTGCAAGTGTTGATTTCACCATTTAACTCCCAGAGTGGCTAGCAGCAGACAGACAACATCTTCCCGGTTCTGCCTCTCAGAAGAGGCCTCTTGGTGGAGGTACCCTGAATGGGCAGTGAGGACCTGAATGGTGGGAAGCAGCTCTTGGGAGAGCAGTCTGGGCAGAGGCAACAAAAGCAGAGCCATAACAAGAGAGGTGATGAGAAGTGCTTGGTGTGCTGATGGGTTGGTGTGGGCTGTAGGTAGCCAGAGATGACATATAGGTTTGGGGTAGACGGCTGTGTTGGGTACTTATGGAGGAAGTGTATAGGGTTCAGAGTGGTTTTTGTTGGAGAGGAGAGGAAGCAGTTGTGCTGACCAAGTTGCCTGTTAGGTGTGCCCAAGAGATGTCAGGTGTGCAGTTAGATACAGGAGGGGGATTCGGGAGGAGGGGGTTGGCTGGTGAAGGGAATTTGAGTCTTCAGCGGAGGATGGTCTGTACAGCTGAGCTGCAGGACCAAATGCAGCACTGTGGGGAGAAAGGACGGAGCCTAGGACACGCCGCCATACAGAGGTGGGGAAGCAGAGCTGGAGAAGTCAGCAGAGGAGACCAGGGAGCAGCTTGCCTGCCAGGGGGGAGGAAAGGTGAGCGAGTTTGGGGTCACTGAGCTACAGAAGATAATGCTCTGGGAGGAAGGAAGCATTGCACAACGTTCCTAAGAGATTGAGTAAGGTGGAGACAGGTAATTGACCTTTGACACTGGCGAGACCAAACTTGTTTGATAAAAGCTATTCTAGTGCAGTTATGGGGACCAAAGCCCAGCGGGAGTGGGGTGAGGGGAGATTAGGAGGTCAGGAAGAGGAGGAGACAGTGTTTTGTTAAAAGGGGGAGCAGAGAACTTGGCAGTATCTGGAGGGGAATGTCACGGGGAGAGAGGGGGTGATTAGATGAGCAGGGTCCTCAGGAAAGCAGGAGGATACGGAGCATGCAGCGCTCGGCTAGAGGGTCAGCCAGTGGCACAGCAGGGCTTGTCTTCTGCCTTGACCATGACTGGAGGGGCAGGCCGGGAGTGCAGGCACGGCACTCAAGCTGGTGGATTAGTGGTGAGGAGAGGGAGCAGATCTCCTCTCAGTGACTTGAGAGTTGTAGTGGGAAAGAAGGGGAGAAGCGTCAGGGTTAGCCGAGCTCGAAGGAGAGGGGATGCAAGCTGAAGTGGTCAGCTTGGAAAGGGAAAACATTCACTTATGGGAAGGCCGTGTTCGCTGCTTACCTCAAATTTGCAGTGAGTCTGGGTTTTTCCTCCATTAACCTTTAGTTTCTTGGTTGCAGGTGTGAAGCGCTGTGGAGGAAGTCGGGGCAGGGGCACATTGGAAAGGGTTTGCAGAGGAGTAGATGCTGTGTCAGATCCCAGAATCTGAACACAGTAGGACAGAAAGTCAAGGCCAGAGCTGGGGTGGACAGTGAGAGGGCCTCAGCGCCCCGAGAAGGCCACCGTTCCACTGAACGCTTCTCTTCCTACCAAACAGACTCTAGATGATTAGAAATCCAGGGAGATCCCGGCCCCTGTTGCTTCCTCCTCCTTTTGCAGAGCAGTAAATTCCAGTGTTAGTCTTGTCATTCTCTAAGTGGTCTTTAATTACTGAATTTTTATTTGGTGCCAAAAGCATGTAAACATTGTAGCCTTTTGTATGAGGCTTGCTTGAGACACTTTTTCAGAGCAGTGCAGCCCAGACTGACACCTGCTTCCTTCCTAGGTGCCTGAAAGAAGACCCTGCCACCATGTCCCTGCTGCAGAGAAGCCTTGATCCCGAGAAGACCCTGGGGCTGGTGGACGTGCTCTACACGGCCGTGCTGGACCTCAGCCGCTGGAGGGCAGGGAGGTGGGTGTAGTAGCTTACGTTCAGGCCCATACTCAGGGACAGTGTGCCCACGGACAGTCTCCTGTGTGCTCACATCACTGATTGTATGTGAGGAAGTAAGGCGAGAAAGAGAATTCTTTGGTCACTTAATTTTGAAATCATTTTAAACTGACAGAAAAGTTGCAGTAGTACCAAGAATTACTCTCTGCCCTTTACCCAGATTCCTCGGTTACTTAACATGTTTGCCTTCATTTGTTTTATCATTTGAGAGTAAGTCCATCAAGAGGATTTTAGCCCAACTCTTATTCTCCTTAGGAACGAAGACCAGAGAAATGTGTGGAAAATTTACTTATATCCTACATGAAATTTATTTATCTCTGAAAGCAGCTGACAGTCGCAAGACTGTCTCTGGGAATTATGAACTTCAGAATGGTAGGGACCGTGAACATCTAGCCGTGTGCCCCCTTTCTTAACTCATGAGCACCAAGGCCCAGAACACTGAGTAGCTTGTCCTGGGTCACTGCAGCCGTCGCCTGCCTCAGCCCCATACTCTTTCCGTCTCTGGGGCTCTCTTTCTGTACTAGGAAAGTGCTCGGAAAACCTTGGAGGTAACAATCTTCTGTTGTTGGCACTGTCTGTAAGTTCCTTCCAAGGACAGCAGTGCCCCCCCCCCCCCCCCCCCGTGTGGATTTACCCACGTCCCTCTGCTGCTTCATTCTTACACACACTTAAAAGTCTTGGGTGTTCATTTTATTTATCTATAAAATAGGGGAGCCTGATGCCAACCAACTAGGGACTGTCTTTGTCCTTAAAGTCTTTCTTAGATGAAGAGAGATCCATTTCATTTGTCCAATTTGTATTTTTGTCTTTTTTTAATTTTTCATTTCTGTTTAATAGGGAACAAGCTTTACCCTGCATACAGATCCAGCTTCAAAGGGAGATCTGTGATTTTGGGAATCAGGCTGACCTGCCTTCTGGGAATGGAAACAAATCTTCAGGTGGCCTGCAGAAGACGTTCTCCAAACTGACATCCCGGTTCACCAAGAAAGCTTCATGTGCCAGCTCTAGCAGCAGCACAAATTATTCCATCCCAAATACCCCTTCCAAAAACCTCTTCATAGCTGGGTGTTCGGAAGAGAAGGCCAAAATGCCCAGCAATATTGATTCAAGATTACAAAGCATTTTGAACATTGGTAATTTCCCTAGGACTACAGACCCTTCACAGTCAGTGCAGAATTCCAGTAATCAAATGGCCAATGGTTTTCTCATGGAGAGGCGTGACAACTTCCTGCAAGGGGATGATGGCAAGGATGAGAAGGGCATGAACTTACCAACCGATCAGGAGATGCAGGAGGTGATCGATTTTCTTTCGGGCTTTAACATGGGCCAGTCACATCAGGGCTCCCCGTTGGTGACAAGGCGTAATTCTGCTGCCACAGCCATGGCGACTGAACAGAAGGCAGGAGCCATGCAGCCACAGCAGCAACCACTGTCGGCGCCCCCTCCACCACGGCCATCCCAGGCTGGGGCCCACACACCTCTGACCCCCCAGCCAGGCCTGGCACCTCAGCAGCAATCCCCAAAGCAGCAACAGCCCCAGGTCCAGTACTACCAACACCTGCTCCAACCCATTGGACCTCAGCAGCCCCCGCCCCAGCCTCGGGCCCCTGGGAAGTGGGTGCATGGCTCAGCCCAGCAGCCAGCACAGCCTGTTGGAGCAGGTCTGTCTCCTCTTGGCCAATGGCCGGGCATATCCGATCTCAGTTCTGACTTGTACAGCTTGGGTCTGGTGAGCAGCTATATGGATAATGTGATGTCGGAGGTTTTGGGACAGAAGCCGCAGGGACCTAGAAATAACACCTGGCCAAACCGTGACCAAAGTGATGGAGTCTTTGGGATGTTGGGAGAGATTCTGCCTTTTGATCCTGCAGGTATGTGGACCCCCCCACACTTGGGGTTTTCACATAAATGTAATCACTGAGGACTTCACAGGGCCCATCCAACACAGCCTCACTTGTGAGAGCAAGTGACCTAATTTCCCTTTAAAGACCTCTGTCGCTGTGGGATGGCAAGTATGGGACACATCCAGCAAAGGTAGGCAGCTGTCGTGAGAATGAGGCTAAGAAGGTAAGGACCACTATTTTTCTCACTGTGCAGAGGCTGGGATTGAGGCTAAGAGAAGTTGCTTGAATGGCTCCATGTCCCATAGTTCCAGTGGGCTCGAGTCTGGGCCCTCCTAGTCATGGGAGCCAAGGTGGCAGGCCTTTTGTGAGCTGCTCTTTTTCTGATTACATAACCTGTCCTGTGATTCTTTTTTGCTTAAACTCTAGGACCCATGAAAGGTGTTAGAGTACTTCCTGCCTTCAGAGAATATGGCTTCTCCTGGCCTGAACAGTGTGAAAATACCACCAGAGTTATCTTAGGAAATTAGAAAAAGAACTTAGAAACAAACAAAAATAAACTAGGAGGAGGAATTCATTAAGGAGAAAAGCCAAGATTAATTAAATTTAGAAGAAAAATATAGTAGAAATTGTAAATAAAATCTAAAAGAAGGGTCTCTTAAAGCCCAGCAGAATAGATAAACCAGTTTGTTGTAAGCCTCAATAAGAGAGAGCAAAGAGAAACAAGATAAGGGAAGAGAAAGGAGGGGCGCCTGGGTGGCTCAGTCAGTTAAGCATCTGCCTTCAGCTCAGGTCATGATCCCAGGGTCCTGGGATCAAGTCCTGCATTGGGCTCCTTGCTCAGCGGGGAGCCTGCTTCTCCCTCTGCCTGCTGTTTCCCCTGCTTGTGTTCTCTCTCTCTGACAAATAAATAAAACTTTAAAATAAATAAATAAATAAAATCTTTAACCAAAAAAAAAAGGAAAGAGAAAAGAGATATCACTCCAGAAATAGGAGAGATTAAGAGAAGTTTAAGACATTACTACATACGACTCAATGACAACATATTTGAAAACTGAATGGAAAAATGGGCTCGTTCTTAATAAAATATACATCACCAAAATTGTACCAAAAACTGGAAAACCTGCCAAGATCTGTTTCAGTGGAAGAAAATGGAACAGTAATTATGAAGCCAACGTGTTTTTACCATAAAAACTTTATAAGGGTTATTTAAAAAGCAAACCATCGTCCTCTCTTTAGGAGTGTGGATAGAGGCTGGACAACGGAGGCGCACTCGGAAGAGCAGCTCCCCATTTCTACAGTCGGCAAACTGCAGGGGTGGCAGGTGGGGCAGCGTCAGGGACTCTGCTACTGCTCAGGAATCCGTGGTATCAGCCCACTACGTGAGAAGTCATGAAACAGTAGATGCTGTAGAGACATTCGATAAAAGACACTAGTGATTCCAAAAAACCTCCAAGTAAGACATGAATAGAAATTTCTTGAATATTAAAGACTCTACCAAAAGCCAGTAGCAAGTATAACTCTGTATAGTGAAACAAAATTACTATAGTTAAAATCAAGACCCAGATAGGGTGGCAGCTGTTACTGCCAATAGCATGTAACTTTGTCTTGGACTTCCTAGCAAATACAGCAAGACGTGTAAGCTTTAGAAAACGATACATTGAAAAGCACATCTCTTGGCAGGCAATAGAATTGGAGGGGGGGAAACCCTCAATAAAAAAAGGAGAATTAGTAAGCGAGTCTGGTAAGGTGGGTAGATGCAAGATAAATACATAGAAATCTGTTACTCTTTTCTCTAATTTACTGAAAGGTATACAGAGTGGAAAATATATTTCATTTACAAGGAGAATACTGTGAAATATATAAATAACTATAGCAAATATTTATATAAATAACCAGCAGAAGAGGAATTCCCTGCTAAAACAACCCAGCATTGGCTACGAATGGAAGGAAATTGTTTTCTTAGGTCCTCTAAAAATCCCTCCTACTGCTGCTCACGCTTTCTTGTTCTGGCTCCCCTTGGGTGGTAGATGCGGGCAACCTTGAACCCTGGAGCCCAGGAAGGGCAAACGGTTCCGCCCCACTCCAGAAGAGCAGGCCCCACCTGGCTGCCACTGACTGGGGTGGGTGCAGTGCATTTTTTCAGCTGCTATTAAACAGTCTGTATATCTTTTAATAGTCATGTAATTAATTACAGAGTATAAAGAGTATAAACAGTGTTTGGCAGAATTTTACTATCTTTGATCTTTGTTGAGGCCTGGATGGACTCTATGTCTTTAAGCTACAAATCCTATTAGCTTTTTTTTTTTTTAAGAGTTTATTTATTTATTTGACAGAGAGGGAGATAGCCAAGGAGAGAGGGAACACAATAGGGGGAGTGGGAGAGGAAAAGAAGCAGGCTCCCAGCGGAGGAGCCCGATGCGGGGCTCGGTCCCAGGACTCTGGGATCACGCCCTGAGCCGAAGGCAGATGCTTGATGACTGAGCCACCCAGGCACCCCAAATCCTATTAGCTTTATCTTCCGCTTGTTCCTTTCTGACCTGCAGGTCCTTAATGTACCTTCCTGCAGACCCCGCCCTGAGGGCATAAGATCTATATCACCCTTTCCCCAAATGAAGAAGGGCAGTCCTCAGGTTAGATGAATTACAGAAGGCACCCTCTTGGACAGGGCCAGTGAGAGCAGAGTGCCCCCTCTAGACAGGGCATGCTTACCCCTGGAGGCATGGCTTGACTCACTGAGAAGGGGGCCTCGGTTTCGGTCCCCGCCCCCCCGCCCCGGTGTGGACATCTTTGTGCAGTGCGCAGTCTCACCAGCAATGCTGGGGCGGTGCCCTGAGGATGAGCTAAGAGTGAGATTTTGCCCTAGTATCTTTCCCAACTTGAAGCCGAAAAGTACACACTGCTGAGTCATATTCAATTTGTGAGCCATAGATACTTCCCTGCCATATTGTCTTTTTTTTTTTAAGATTTTATTTATTTATTTGAGAGAGAGAGATACAGATAGCGAGAGAGAGCATGAGGTGGGAGGAGAGGGAGAAGCAGGCTCCCCACTGAGCAGGAAGCCCGACGTGGGGCTCGATCCCAAGACCCTGGGTTCATGTCCTGAGCTGAAAGCAGATGCTTAACCAACTGAGCCACCCAGGTGCCCCCCTGCCATATCTTTGTTTGACTTTTTCTCTCAATGTCCTCTATGCTGTTTTTTCTCCCGCTTATACTGCCCTGCCCACCCTTACTCAGCTCTGTCCAGTATGTTTCCAGTCCCCTCTTAATACCTCTGAAATTCTGAAATTTCATCTCATTCATTACCACTCTCACTATCTTCACACTGCATAACTAGGTCTGCCATCCAACATCCAGGGAAATCCTGGATTCGAGTTGGGCCAAGTGGAAATGCCATACCTCTATCTGGCTGACCCTGATGCTTTAATAACTTTCAGGTTATCAGTTCACTTAAAGACATCAATCTTGTGATTTCCTAAGTTGTTATGTATGTAGCACCAGACACTGGAACATTTTTAAGTATCTGGTATTTGTCTTTAAGCTTTAATCATGATCCTTTTGTGTTCTCTCTCTCTGTCTTCGGTCCCATTCAGCCTGCCTCTGTCCTAGGCATAACCCTTCTTGACAGTCCCTGTGCATACCCCATACCCCAGTGTCAGACATCCGGCTGACAGCCCCAGTCCTTCAGCCAGCTCTCTGGTTCTTGGGGCCACAAGCCTGGCAGCACCTCCCCACTTTTCACTGTGTGTGTGACCAGCATGTGCTCGGGAGGCAGGGAAGGAAGCGAGAGGCCAGTGTGGCCCCAACCCCTCTCTGTCCCTTTGTCTTAACACAGTGGGTTCGGACCCCGAGTTTGCTCGCTACGTGGCAGGGGTGAGCCAGGCAATGCAGCAGAAGCGGCAAGTGCAACACGGCCGCCGTCCAGGCCACCCCCGGGGCCACTGGCCACCCATGGATGATGCCCATCGGACCTGGCCTTTCCCAGAGTTCTTCACAGAAGGGTGAGTGCTGGCTGTGTCAGGGAAGCAGAGTTTGGGGCCTGGGTATCCCCCAGGGGGCCCTCCTGCACTCTTACCAGGCAACTCGATTCCAAGGCTCCCTGTGAGAGAGTGACATCTGGTCAAGTCTTCAGGTGGGCAGAGTTTTGTGACAGACTCGAACATGCCGAGTAGCATGATGTGTCCCTGTGAACACACCATTGGTGGAAATTGATGATTTTCAACACATACTCTTCTGCCCTGAACCGGGAACTTACTTGACGGTGTTTGTGAGGTCATTGAATGTTTAACACGGTCTCCGTGCTGAAATGCGCATGGCTGTGAAACCCATGCGATTCGTGGAATGCGATCCTTGCCTCCAGGAAGCACAGGTGTATGGTTCAGATGCCAGTGTATCAAGAGAACTGCAGATTTGCATCCCACAGACAACGGGAGGTTGATTTTTCACGTCTCTTGCTGCTACCCAGTTAATAAATCTGGACAGCTAAAGACCATTTCAGCTTTTTGCTCTAACGTGAATTTCATATGCAAAGCACAGACTTCCGAGAAGAATAAAGGGCAGCAAAGAATACATGTTACTTTCTAAATAAGGGACAGGAAGAAAAGCTCAGGTTTTTAGAAGGGGAGACAAGAGACCGTGATCTGGTTGTTAGATGAGTGCGGGGTAAAGATGGTTCCTTTAGGGCCGAGGGCGAGGGGGCAGCCTCGGGCTTGTCCGGCTGGTGTTCGGGCTGGCTGCGGGAGGCCTGGGCCAACTTCTCTCTCTGCCTTTCAGGGACGGCCTGCACAGCGGCTGGTCAGGTGCTCAGGGGGACTCTGCCAGCTCAAGTGATGAGACGTCCTCTGCCAATGGGGACAGCTTGTTCTCCATGTTTTCAGGTCCTGACCTCGTGGCTGCTGTCAAGCAAAGAAGGTATGAGGAGCTTTCTAAATGCAAATAAAAGGCAGAGGGGCGCATGAACAGCTCCAGAAAGATCAGGAACCCCATGGCTCCCCATCAGCCTGGTGTGAGAGAGGCAGAGGGCCTCTGCTAGCATAGCCTTGCTGAGTCTTCTGTGGCTACCGTGCAGGCTTGCTTGTAGCCCAGGTGACTTAACATTGGGTTGAGGCTTTGCTGGCAGAACAGTCTCATGCAAGTGGTAGCCAAAAATACCAATATAAGGCAAGGGAGGGTTCTGGAGATGAGGTCTGCTGATACTGATCTGTGCCTTACAAGAGGCAGCCCTTTCTGTGGGAGGAGATCAGGACGACCAGGTTCTAATCAGGACTCACCAATAGGCTTTGCAACTCCAGACAAGGGCCTGGCCCTCTCTGATCCTTAGTTTCTTCGTCAAAGTTGAACAGAAAACATAATAGAGTATATTCAGGTCTAAGAAGTTTTTAAAAGTAGGGGTCCCTGGCTGGCTCATTTGGTAGAGCATGAGACTCCTGGTCTCAGGGTCATGAGTTCAACCCCCACATTGGGCATGGAGGCTACTCAGAAAGAAAGAGAGAGAGAGAAAGAAGGAAGGAAGGAAGGAGGGAGGGAGGGAGGGAAGGAAGGAAGGAAGGAAGGAAGGAAGGAAGGAAGGAAGGAAAAAAGGAAAAAAAGAAAAGAAAGAAAGGGAAAGAAAGAAAGAGGAAGGAAGGAGAAAGGAAAGAAAGAAAGAAAGAAAGAAAGAAAGAAAGAAAGAAAGAAAGAGAAAGAAAGAAAGGGAAAGAAGAAAAAGAAAGAAAAGAAAGGAAAGGAAAAGAAAAGAAAAAAAAAAGGAAAGGAAAAAGGAAAAGAAAAAGCCAAACATGTCCGGTTGGGTTAGTTGCTATGAAGAAAAATATGGGGGGGTTCCTGGGTGGCTCAGTTGCTCAAACATCTGACTCTTGATATCAGCTCAGGTTTTAATCTCGGAGTGATGAGTTCAGGCCCCACATTGCGCTCCACACTGGGTGGGGAGCCTATTTAAAAATATATATATATATGGGAGTCAGGGAGGCCTCTGATGAGCAGACAGCTGAGCAAAATGAGGGAGGAACTAGTGAGAGATTGGCAAGGGGGTATGTGTGAGAGAGAAGAGTCAGGGATGATATGTGAGGTTTGGGCTGGAACAGCTATATAAAAGGGGGTGCCAATGAACTGAGACCGGAGGATGCAGGAGGAGCAGGATTGAGCCAGGGGTAGCATTTAAGATGTCTGTTTTAGACAAGGGAAATCGGAGAGGCCAGCAGATGTCGAGGAAGCCCCTCCTCCAGAGATTGCTGTCTGCAGGCGGGAGCTCGGGTAGACTGATTTACTTGGCTCTGAGCCTGCTCTGTCCGGCCTTTTTCATTCCACATTATAACAGAAATTTTTCATGTTTGTCATTAAAACTAACAGTCTTTTAAGTCCCACTTCCCCAGGGCATGGTAAACTGTTGAATACATTAACAAAAGCCAGAGCCGGTAGACCCAAAGCCAGCACCTGTCCTTCTGCCTGTCAGCCCCGCCCCTCCCCCTGCCTGTCAGCCCCGCCCCTCCCCCTGCCTGTCAACCCCGCCCCTCCCCAAGCCTGGTTATGGCTTCTGGGAGTGCTCCACCCACCGAGTCCCCAGCATGCAGTGGACCCAAGGTTTCCCCACCCAGAACCAGCGCCCAGAACCAGGTGGCTAGCGGTTCGAGGTCAGCAGGGCAGCAAGCCAGGCACCCACTGCCCTGAGCTCTTGGTTCTTTCAGGAAACACAGCAGTGGAGAGCAGGAGACCAGCACACTGCCCTCACCACCTCTTCTTACCACAGTGGAGGACATGAACCAGGTACCGTGGGCCCTGCTCTGGCCACGAAGGGCCAGCTGTATGGGGTACAGACCACAAGCGAGGTTCCAGAGCTGAAGTTTTAAGAGGGCTTCAAAGCAATGACAGGTTCTTTGTGGTGAACACCTTTTTTTCCCCATGATTAGCCATCCAGCTGACTCAGAGCCAAATGTAGAGGATGCCTGGGGTTGTGCCATCCACTGTGATAGCCAGTAGCCACACGTGGCTGTTTAAATTGGAATGAATCAAATGTAAATACAGATTGAGTTCCTTAGTGGCACTGGCCACATGCGGTGAGTGGCTACTGCATTGAACAGCACAGATACAGAGCCCTTCTGTCATTGCCAGTTCAGCTAGACAGTGCTGCTCCAGGGCTGTGGGGAGGGCTGGGGCTCCTACCCTGTCTCCCAGGTGGGAATAAGGACCAGAGACCTGGGGAGGTGGGAAAAGATGATGAATTGCCAGAAATGCCACTAAGAACCCTCTTCTGTCTCTCAGGATAACAAAACCAAAACGTGGCCACCCAAAGCACCCTGGCAACACCCTTCCCCGCTGCCCAGCACACTGCCTAGCCCGAACGCACCACTCTACGCAGTTGCCGGCCCTGGCAGCCAGTGGAATGACACCATGCAGATGCTGCAGTCGCCAGTGTGGGCTGCGACCAGCGACTGCAGCGCCGCCTCCTTTACCTATGTGCAGACCCCACCACAGCCCCCGCCCCCACCAGCACACAAGGCAGCACCCAAGGGCTTTAAGGCCTTCCCCGGGAAGGCTGAGCGCAGGCCGGCCTACTTGCCCCAGTACTGACCCAAGGCCTGCCTGCCTGCCCGCCTGCCTAGAGCTGTTGGGGCCAGTGTCCCCACCCCAGGGCTGACTAGCTGGCACCAGCCCCCCAGAGGACCAGTGCACCCCTGTCCCAGGCAGGGATCCTTGGGGATAGGGGTAGTTGGCAGCTCCAAGCCTTTAAGGCCTGGCTTCTCTAACTTTAGAAGCATCAGAGCCCTGGAGGGCCAGCTGGAAACAGGTTTCTGACCCTCAGGGAGATGCTAGGGGATCTTCGAGTTTAATAAGCTCCCCCAGTGATTCTAATGCAGGTGGGCCACAGGCTGCACTTTGAGAAACACAGCTCTCAAGTTTGTAGTCCTACTGTGTGTGTTGGGAAGGCATCAGGCCTGAAGGCTGAGAGCAAAACTGACCATTCTTCTGAAACCCTCCCCCTCCCCCTTCTTAACACATTGAGTGATGACCACATCAATCACTGTATTTTATAGCTATTTTTCATATAGGTTTTTAGTTAAAACATCTCCCGCCTAAAATGCATTGACTATTTTAAGATAACAAATATAGAGGCTGGAGGTTTGTTAAACACTATCTTTATTTAAGCTTATACGAAACGGGCAAAGTATAGAATATTTGTGATTGGAAGCAATCACCTGGGTTTTCTGTGGGTGGGCAGCCCCTCACCACCCCAAGCAGCACCCAAGGGGTGCAGTCCTGACCAGATTTACAAAACCAGGATCGTAAAACTGATGTCAGAGGGATATTCCTGATGGTGCATGGAGATGAGCCAGCTGGCTGCTGTCCGTGTGCGGGATAACGTTGCACCTGCTGCCCTCCTATCCACACATGGCCAGAGGCTTTGACACAGTCTCCAAACATGGGGGTGTGGTCAAGAGGCTGCACAGAGACACCTGCACTTGAACTTGCAGTAACATTTGTGAGCTGGCTCAAGACAAACCAATTAAGATGTAGATAGAAATTAATTTAAAGTCTTTTCTTTAAAAAAAAAAAAACCAAGAACAAAAAAACCACCTCATTTTCAGTTAACATGTGCCATTAAAGAGATAACATCCTGTGGATTTAGGGATATTTTCCAGCCAGAATGGATCCAGAAGAATTGAATGGTGCTTAAATTGAGAAATAATGATACATATATCTCTATAGAGTAGACATATCCCACTGTATATTAATTGAGGTTACAGAAGTTCTTTATATAAAACTTATTTAAATTTTTCATATTTCATCTTTGAAAAAGTCTAATTGAGAAAAATCCATAATATTTTCTGGTATGAAAGTTTGACAGTATTAATATTTTTTTTATATTTTCTTAAATCATTAAACCATTTTAATATATATGTTAACTACTAATAAATGGTTTATTCTTTCTAACTCCATATAAGCTTTTCCAGCAGAGATTGTAATAACACATTTATGTTCTCATTTTTCTACGGATATAAGTAAATTTATATTTAAAAATACCAAAAAGAAAAAAATATATATGTATATGTATGTATACACACTAATGAGAGAGGCCCCCTAGGGTGTCTGAGCCCAGCCATCTGAATTTTTAGTACTGTGTTGCCAGGCTGTTTCCAGGCCTCGGGTGTCGTCTTTTGTGCTGTGCGGGGATGCCGTTGCTGCCTGTACTTATGATCCTTTCACCGTGGGTTCCGAACATTCACCTCACCATGTTTACAGAGAACTGTTTTGTACATAGACTTCTTCAGGCACGTGCTTTGCACCGACCCTGCGTGGCTCTTGTCTCTGTTCGCTGTCCCAGTGTGTGCAGTAATCTGTCCGAGTTGTTTGTGGCTGTTTTCCTTGTAAGATAGTTTTCTGTTTTCCTTCCGTAACGTGTCCACAGTACCTTGTATTTCAAGTTCGATTATACTGAAGTACTCTTGTTTTCATAGTGCCTCCCCAAAGACCTCACCCCGGACAGAGGTCAGCCCTTGATGCCCCAGTGCTGGTGACCTTGGCACCACTACATTTTCACTTCCCAGTCTGTTTTTCTCGATTGAGCAGGACATTTTGTAATCGCATCTCCATGGGCTGTGAGACTGTGTGAAGCTGTTTGTGTGGTCTCCTTGTTGTAGGTGCTGTGTTCTCGGCACCGCCTTGCTCTGAACACTGGTAATTCCAGGTGCTGCGCTCGGCAGAGGGGTCTTGCCAAAGCGCATGTGTGTGCGTGTGTGAGTGTGTGTGTCCTTTGCATGGCCGGGCGTGATTGCCTTGCTCGGGCATCAGCAGGACATCGTGTGAATAGTTACAACGCTTCCAAACTGGAACTCTACATTTTGTATCTTACTTTTAAAGCTCCTATAAGTAAAATAACTATTGGCTTTATTAAAAATATACATTTAATAATATTTTGTATCGCTGTTTGAAATGAACTGCAGCAGACACGTCGGAAGCCCTGCCTGATTCATGACTTTGAAAAGCTGCACCCACATTGGCGTTTTAGGTCAGCTCATCCTCTGGTTCTGAGACCTTGCCGGAGGAAAGACCACTGGGAGTATTAGGATGAGCTGGGGTGGGTGGGCAGAAAAGCAGACAACCTACCACACCTCTCCAGTCTGCTTCCCTAAAGCCAAAGCTAGGAGAAGTCTCTGTGGGGGCAGAGCCAATGTCATGGTGAAGGAGACCACCTGAAAGGATGCAGGTTCTCTCCTTGGGTTGTGGTCTGCCAACCCCCACGTTCCACCAACCACGGGCACTGTGAACTGCCAGCCAGCCTTTCCAAGGAGCAGACCCAGGGATGATGAGCTCTCCCCCTGCTCTGTCAGGGACCCCACATCTGACAAAGAGACCATACCTTTCAGGGACAAGGACTAGTCTCATTAGGTGATGTCATCCTGCTCTGCAAAAGGAAAGCTGGTTCAGTGGGAACCACAGAGGGAGGGTGAATTACAGGGGAATTTCAACTTCTTTTCACTTACAACAAGACAGTACTTGATGCAAAACTTTTTTTCATGAACTCAGGAAAACAGTTATGAGCATTAATCTAGAACCTACCAGTGTAAGTACCATTCAGGCTTCTTTCTGCTGAAATGCCCAGAAGCTGAGCATGGGGACCAAGACCCAGAGCCTTCTAAGTGCACCCCAGGACAAGGCTACTTAGTAACAGCTATGTTGCATGAGTGCTAGGAAATACACTAGAAGTACATATTAAAATGCTAGCCTTTTATTCAAGCATGTTCCTGTTCAACACCAGTACGTGATGCTGTTCACTGACTTCAGTTCTCAGCAGCGGTGGAGACAGAAGAGGAGTCCCAGATGGGTGAGCGTGGAAACCTGAACAGATAAATGTTACACCTGAGCTACAGGAGGGTCCCTGTGATGCGGGGGACCCCTCCTTTGTCACCTGGGGGATCCTGGCAAAGTAGGGCATCCAGCTCAAGGCGTGTTGCTAAAACACAGCATGCCAACCGTGGCACTCCGAGGGGATGGCCCTTCATGCATTGTATGGCCACTGCTGTGACCTGCTTCCTGATCTGGAAACAGGAAATAACCCTTCCGATGGCCAGCTCCTCAAATGCCAAAAAGCCATGAAAACATGACTGGCTGCCTCCCAGCCACATATGCTGAGGAACGTCCAGGGGCAGGCTCCTGGAAGTAACACACACAGCTGGCCTTCTGATTCCACAAGGGTAAGCTGGCTGGGCTCAGGCCTCTGCGTGGCTTGTGGGGGGACTGGCTGTGGCTAGTGCTGGGACTGAGTTCAGGATGCAGGCTTAAGTGAGGAGGAAGGATTGTTTCAGGAGTGTCATGTTCCTTTCAACATCTAAAGTCACCTGGGATGACTCCTTGCTAGGGGCCAGGGCTGAAAGGAAGATGCAGGGGGCTTCTCCCCCACCCACCTCCCCTCTGGGAACCATCAGTTAGTTCTCTATGGTTAAGAGACCATTTTTTGGTTTGTCCTTTTTTTTTTCTTTGTTTCTTAAATACCACATATGAGTGAAATCATATGGTATTTGTCTTTCTCTGGCTTATTTCTCTTAGTGGTATACTCTGGCTCCATCCATGTTGTTGCAAATGGCAAGATTTCATTCTTTTTTGTGGCTGAATAATATTCCATTGTCTGTCTATACCACTTTTTCCTTATCCATTCATCTATCAATGGACACTTATGTTGCTTCCATAATCTGGCTGTTGTAAGTAATGCTGCAATAAACACATAGGGGTGCCAGAATCCCTTTGAATTCGAGTTTTTTATTCTTTAGGTAAAGACCCACTAGTGCAATTATTTGATCATAGGGTAGGTCTATTTTTAATTTTGTGAGGAACCTCCATACTGTTTTCCACAGTAGCTGTACCAGTTTGCATTCCCACCAACAGTGCTCAAGGGTTTCTATTTCTCCACATCCTTGCCAGCACTTGTTTTTTGTGTTTTTTTTATTTTAGCCATTCTTTTTTTGTTTTTTGTTTTAAGATTTTATTTATTAATTGGACAGGGAGACACCGTGAGAGAGGGAACACCAGCAGGGGGAATGGGAGTGGGAGAGGGAGAAGCAGGCTTCCTGCTGAGCAGGGAGCCTGATGTGGGGCTTGATCCCAGGACCCTGGGATCATGACCTGAGCCGAAGGCAGACACTTAACCGACTGAGCCACCTAGGCACCCCTGATCTTAGCCATTCTGACAGGTGTGAGGTGATATCTCATTGCAGTTTTGATTTCCATTTCCCCGATGATCAGTGGTACTAAGCATTTTTTCATCTGTCTGTTGGCCACCCGTATGTCTTCTTTGGAGAAGAAAACTCAGTCTTTAGGGGAGACGACCCCATCTTTCCCATCCTTGCAAAGAGGTGCCAACATCCATCCACCGAGCTGCTCTGGCAGAAATCTTAGAAGACATTCTTACTTCTTTTCTTTACTCTCCTCATTTAGCAGATCTTGTAAGTCTATCTACAAGCACATTTGAATTCCATCGTGTTCTTAAAAATGCTACCGACAACCTGGTGCTCACCTGGCTCCTGCCTCTGCCTCTCTGGCCTCAGGGTTTCCCATACACTTCTGCTAACCTCAGTGTCCCTCCCCCAGTGCCCACCTGCCTGCTGCTCCCACCAGTGCTCCCTGCTTCTGCCTCCATCTGTTCCCTTGGGCCAGGGCCCAGCCTCTACTCACTTTGTTTTTCGTTATAGCACTTAGTGCTCCCCTGGAATCGAGTTTGCCTTTGTCCCTCTCACTAGAACGAAGGCCTCCTGCGAGAAAGGAACAAGTCTTGTTCATGGCCACATGGCCAGGGTGCAGAACAGCAGGAAGCAATTCCAGAGAAGACAGACCAAACGAGGTGTTGATGGGCAAGTTATTGAGCAAATTCTAATGACAATCAATAAATTTTAAAAAAATGACTTTAACTCTCACATCAAACTAAAAGATAAGCACGATGACCAGTTTGTACCAGAACTGTGAGGTGAGATTGACATTAGGAACTGCAGGCAGGATTATGCAGCTTTTTAGTAACTATAGTTTTCTATTCTCGTGGAAACCCAAGCCTTTATGCAGTAAGGAACTTTTTTTAAGCACCTAACAATGGAGTCACGGAAAATCTGGGGGCGACATCCCAAAGAGACAAATCTCTGCCGCGAAGGCAAACACCGCGACGCAGGACGAGCTCGCGGCCTGCGGGGGGCGCTGACGACCCCACTCGCTGTTCTACCGGTTTGCGCACGCGCACATCCGCCCCACTCGGACTTTGCGCACATGCGCGCGCACGTCCATCCCAGACGTGCGGACGGAGACGTTTGCTAGTTCTTTCAGCACCCCAACTCCCCAGCCGGCGCGGGGACATGCGCACACGTGCACCCCGGACGTGCGAGCCCACACGCAGACGCGTGCGCGCCCCGGCCCCCAACCCGCGCAGATCCCGCCTAGCTTGCGCGTAGCCTCGTGCGCACCGCCCTCTCCCGAGGGTGGTTTCTGCGTTGGGAGCTGCGTGGGTCTCCGTGGAGGCGCAGTTCTCGCCTTCGCCAGGTCGCCATGACTCAGCATCCCCGTGGGTGCGCTTCCCCGGAACAGCTGGCGAAAATCCCTCGGCGTGGATCGCCCCGTGCCCGACCTCCCGTGGGCTCCTTCAGCTCAGCAGCAGAGCTGCCTCTCCCCTCTCCCCTCTCCTCCCCTTGCACGGTCTCAGACCTTAGCGGGTGATTCCTAACCTCCAGATCCTGCCTGACTCCTGTCCAGCGGTCCCAAGTTAAGGCCTGACTTATCTAAATGCCCATGCCTCAGTTTCCCCATCTACAGAACAGGGCTCTTGTTAGGAACTCTGCTCGCTCGCCACAGGCTCACGAAGTGCTAGTTTCACAAATACTTAGTGGGACCCAGCGGGTTTTCCAAGGCTGCAATAGACTCTGAGCCAGGTTTTCTTTTGGTTGTGGCTTAGTCCAGCCCTCCAACCTTCAGCGCCCCCAGGATCCTCAGGTATCTGCACCCTACACTGTAGGTAGTTGCAGACAGGGTTTGGCACATTTGGTGGTCATGGGGGTAGAAAACAGTAGGGTTTAACTCTTGTGAGAATGTAAAACTACCTTACACTGAAACATTTCCAAACTCCAAATCCCAAACCATCCCTGGAGATTTGATCCGGGATGCTAACCTCACACTCCAGCAACTGAGCACCCTCCCACAAACTGCACCCTTCCTGGAGAGTTTTTCCCTGTTTGCCTACACAAATCCTTGGATCTGGTACAAAGGGACCAACACAATGGTTGGATTTTCCTACCTCTCTGACTTTTTCCATGCTCATGTGGTTTCTTTTTATTTTATTTAAATTCAATTAATTTACATATAATGTATCATTTGTTTCTGGGGTACAGGTCTGTGATTAATCAGTCTTATATAATACCCAGCGCTCATTACAACACATACCCTCCCCAATGTCCATCACCCTTCCCCTTCCTCCAGCGACCCTCAGTTTGTTTCCATGATTAAGCTCCTGCCCTTTCTGAGATGTCGTTCTTGGCCTTTTCCACTTGTAAAATTCTACCCTGTCAATTGGAATTAATATCATAGAGGCCTAATTGAAGTTAAAACAACTGAGATGATGGGGAATCGCCAGAAAGTGGCAGGCAGGACAGGGGTTGTGATCAAGAACAGGGCTCAGAAATCAGGCAGCCTTGGACCGATTCTCCCCTTAGCAACAGAGTGGCTATTTTCAGATTTCTTAAGCTGTCTGTTAAATGGGGAGGACAGCAGGATGACAAGGCTGCTGTGAGGATTACATGGGAGAGCATTTGGCGCAGAGCTCCAAACACTAGTAAACTAGCGGAAGTCGTTACGATGCTACTACTTGGATGATGAATGACCTTTAAGTAATAATGATCTCCTTTGTCTCTTCCTATTTGTTTTCTCTCTTTAGCAACTGTGACTTATGGCCCTCCAGATAGCAATATAGTTTTCTGCTAATAAAATACAGGGCTCCTGGGTGGCTCAGTCAGTTAAGCGTCTGCCTTTGGCTAAGGTCACGATCCCAGGGTTCTGGGATCGAGTTCTGCATTGGGCTCCCTGTTCAGCAGGGAGTCTGCTTCTTCCTCTGTTCCCCCCCCCCATTCCCTACCCCACTGGTGTGGTTGTGTGCCTTGCAAAAATAAATAAAATCTTAAAATAAAAAAAAAAAGAAAATGCATGTAACTGGGTTTTTCAAAGCACAATGTCAAACTTAAAATATCATTGGGAAATCTGGAGTAGACCTGCTGGGAATCACAGAGGCCAAACTGTCGGAAGTGCATATTAGAAAATGTCAAAGAGAAGATGAAGCCTTCAGAAAGGCAATCATCAGGCCTTACCTCCAGCCTCTTCTTCAGGAACCAAAGCAGCACCTGTGGGTTTCAAGTGGCCAGGAGACAACATTAGAGAAGCAGTGTGGCAGTACTTAGGTGATCACCCAGAAAACCTTTGGAAAGACTTACAGTTAAATGATAGCCCAGCTCCAAACAACATCAACATTAAGAGAAATCACTGATTTATGTTCCAGCAGCAAACAGAGGTGGCCTGGCACCAGGAATTTGGGCCCTGGGAGGTTGACTCTGGCATGTCTCTGGGGGTCACTCTCTGCATTGTTTTCCTTCAGACCAGGGACCGATCCTCAGTCTACTTTTCTAGAAGGGGCAACTTTATACAAAACTGAGTTTCTCCTGCTGGCACTTTTTGGCTGGCTTAGGTCATGGGCTCTTCTCTGATGCAATCGGGGAGGCAAAGGAAGAGACACGGGAGTGGGATGCAGCGGATAAAGACAACAGACGTCCAATGTGGTCACCAGAAAGAACCTACTAGAAAAAGGCAGTCACTGGCTACGGTTGGGCTAGCTCCATCTGAGGAATCACAGGGCAAGTGATGGGGTGATGACTACTAAGGCTGGCCTTCTTTTTGGATGAGGTTATGAAACACAGGACTTAGGGGTGGAAGTGCTATTCTGTGTAGACAAGTAACTGGCTTGCATGGGAAACTCTGGTTGAAGTATTTCTCAGGACTTTAGGAGAACAGATGCCATTCAGTGCTGTCAGGGTAGTGCCAAGTATGGGAAGTTCAGTTACATCTCAGAGTTGACAGTTGACCCAAAACTCTGGGTGAGTTGGGTGCCTGGGTGGCTCAGATGGTTGAGCGTCTGCCTTCAGCTCAGGTCATGATCTCCAGGTCCTGGGATCAAGCTCCATGTCGGGCTCCCAGCTCAGCAGGGAGCCTGGTTCTCCCTCTCCCTCTCCCTCTCCGCCTGCTTGTGCTCTCTCTATCTCTGTCTCTCTCTCAAATGAGTAAATAAAATCTTAAAATAAAAAAAAACACCAAAACTCTGGGTAAGGGCCCATGTGGACAGGGTGGCTCCTTCTAAAGTCCTATTGACCACTCATTTCTTCAGTCTTCAGCCTTTCCCTGTTTTCCTTCTGCATCTTTAGGACCCCCAGATATTCCTTGGCAGGAAGGGTAAAGCCATTTGCAGAGGCCAGAGGAGGTAGCAACTGCATGGAACTGGGAGGTGGCTGGAGTGGCAGCAGGACAGGGCATGTTCCTGGATGGCTGGCCTCTCTAAGGGAAGCAGGCAATGGAGAAGCTCAATTTGGGTGCTCAGTTCTTGGACTTCTTCTCCTCTGTGGCCATATGTACTGTCTCTTCCAGACTCTCACCTAAGCTCATGACTTCAAATGCAATCTATCCACTGATGGATAGTTTTTCCTCCAGCTCAAACCTTCTCTCCCCATACTCCAGTCAGGAATACCCAACTCAACACCTACACTTAGATGTCTAATAGGGTTTGTGATCTTCCCCCCTAAAACTTTAATCTCTCCAAGATGTGAGGACAATTCCATTTTTCCAGGAACTTGGGTTAAAAACTGGATGCTGGGGCGCCTGGGTGGCACAGCGGTTAAGCGTCTGCCTTCGGCTCAGGGCGTGATCCCGGCGTTATGGGATCGAGCCCCACATCAGGCTCCTCCGCTATGAGCCTGCTTCTTCCTCTCCCACTCCCCCTGCTTGTGTTCCCTCTCTCGCTGGCTGTCTCTATCGAATAAATAAATAAAATCTTTAAAAAACAAACAAACTGGATGCTACCTTGACTGTTCTTTTTTGTCTCTCAGTTCTTCATGCAGTGTGTCTAGATCACCATGCCTAACTCCTGCTACCTTGACCCGAGTCACCTTCATCCCCGGCCTGCATTGATGCAGTAGCCTCCTATCTGTTGTCCTTACTTCCATTCCTGCTATATTGTGGGTCTGATCCTTTGTAAAGCTTGTTAAATGATGTCCTTCCACTGCTTAGAACACTTTGATGGCTTCGGAGCTCTCTCAGAAAACAAAAGCTTTCACAAGGACTTACAAGTTCTTTTTTTTTTTTTTTT
>NW_024424341.1:40484129-40527254 GCF_017311325.1 Ursus maritimus
TTTTTTTTTTTTTTTTAAGATTTTATTTATTTGACACAGAGAGAGAGAGAGTGAGCACAAGCAGGGGGAGCAGCAGGCAGAGGGAGAAGTAGGCTCCCCACTGAGCAAGGAGCCAGGACCCTGGGATCACGACCTGAGCTGAAGGCAGACACGCTTAACCAACTAGCCACCCAGGCAACCTGGACTTACAAGTTCTATGTGGTTTTGTTTCTTCCTTTCCTCTCTGACCTCAACTTCTTTCTGTCTCTTTGCTTCATTCACTGCACTCCAGCCACATATGCCTCCTTCCGCTTAAGCATGTTCGCCGGGGGATTTTCCAGTTCTTCCCTTTGCCTGAACACTTTCCCCCCAGACATCTAATTGACTGTCTTCCTCACCTTCTTCAGGCTTTTGCTCAAAAAGTCACCTCACTAGTCATTTCCCTTGGCCATCAAAATTGCAACCCCAATTCCCAGCACCCTTTCCAGCTTTCCTTTTGTCAGCAGCACCTACCAGCCTCTGACCGCCCCCCTCCCCCCATACATTTTATTTATCGCTTTGTATCCTCAACACCTGGAACACGACCCGGGATGTGGAAGGTGCTGAATAAATGAATGGACCAAGGAAGCAGGCCGGGGCATGGGGAGCTCGGCCTCTTCACCCCAGTCACTTCCAGGCATAGGCTGGCAGACCAAGTGGCTGACCTGTCGCAGGGAGAGACAAGGTAAGGCCCCATAGCAGCAGATGCTGTCAAGGTCGCCCGGAGGGCGCGGATAGCGGGAGGGGCGGGGCGAGGCGGGGAGCGGGGCGGGGCGGCGCTGCGCCTGCGCCATAAAGGCCGCTGCGCGTACCCGGTCTCCGCTAGCTGCGCGCCGCCCACCTCGTCTTCCTCCTGCAAGCTCGTCCGAGCCCGTGTACCCCAGTGCTCTCGCCATGGCCGCGCTCACCCAGAATCCGCAGTTCCAGAAGCTGCAGAAATGGTATCGCGAGCACGGCTCTGACCTCAACTTGCGCCGCCTTTTCGAGGGGGACAAGGAACGCTTCAGCCACTTCAGGTGCGCGCGCGGGGCCGCAGGCGGGGCGCGGACAGGCCGGAGCTGGATCAGGGCGCGCCGGGCGCGGTGCACCGGGTCAGGTGTGCGGGCCGGGGGTCGGGACGGCCGGGCCGGCGGTCCCCGGCGGTCCCCGGGGGTCCTCGACCGCCCCCGGCCTTGGATCGGGGCCCAGGCCTAGGCCTCAGTTCGTCCTTGACGCCTCCTTGAAGGAGGTTCTTTGGGGGCTCGCGGGCTCGCCGGTGGTCTCAGAACCCGAGCTGCTTAGTCATGAGAACCAGGCCCCTCCGCGGCTGCGTCTCTGCAGTGGCACGCATCTCTCTCTCCACCTCCTGTCGCCCCCCCCCACCCCTGCCCTCCCAGCCTCTGCCATTTGAGAAGGGACTCCTTCCGCAGTTGTGGGCAGGGGCCTTCGCTGACGCAGCAGGCGAGGAAAGGGCTGTCGCCTTCCCCCCGCTCCTGGCCCAGAACGGGTGGGGACATCCGCGGGGTGCGATCAGGGTGGGCAGGTCTGGGGGATTTGCAGGGAGCCGCGGAGGAAGGGGGGAGATGAGGGGACAGTGATTTCTGCGAAAGAGGCTCGGTGTGGAGACCTATGAACGATCAGAAAATGGAAAGGAGTCTGTTGGAGGAAATCTTGGGGGGCAGGAATCTCGGGGTGCTCCGGTGACTGGTGCAGGTGTGTTGGGCAGGGGAGGTCTGGGGCTCAGGACTGGAAGTCCCCATGGCCAGCCCTGCCTGCTGAGTCCTTCCGTGAGAGAGTCGCAGCGTGGAAGCTCTGGGAGGGAATGGTCGCTCCCTTGGCTGGGCAGGAGCGGTGCACCCAGCTGTTTGCCTTCGCTGGTCCAGCGGAGGAATGGCTTCTCAGGAAGGGTCGCCACCTCCCTTCTGCGAGAATGGCCGCTTTCACGGTGCGGCTGCTGCTGCTCAGCCTGGTGGGCAGACAGGTGACAGCGCCACTGTGCTGGGCAGCTGAGGCTTGTTGGGGTGTGGCTCAGGGAGGATGTTTTTTTCTGGATGCAGCTTTGGTCAGGGAATAGGCTGGGGAGAACTGGGGTGTGGTCATTGGCTTCTGCCATCCTTTTGCAGCTTGAACCTGAACACGAACCATGGGCATATTCTGGTGGATTACTCAAAGAACCTTGTGAACGACACTGTGATGCAGATGCTGGTGGACCTGGTAATGATCTGCTGTGGGGGGCTTGACCTGTGACCCACAGCTTGGCAAGCGAGCTGGGCTCCTGGGAGCCCCCAGGTCCTTGAGCAGCTTTATTCCCTTCCCTCGGTGGACCTGGGTCACTGCCTCTGTGCCGACATAGGGCTCTGAGCTCCTGCCCCCTGGCTCGGGTTCTGAGCAGCATCTCAGGGGACCCAGGGCAGACCCCTCACAGGCAGCGGGGGAGGGCACCAGGCTGCAGCCATCTGTCAGCCCCACTGGGGGCTCCATCAAGCCCAGAGCTTGGTGGCTTGGGCTCTTGTTGCCAGCGTGGATGGGATCAGGCCTTAGTATCTTCTCTTCTCAGGCCAAGTCCAGGGGTGTAGAGGCTGCCCGGGAGCACATGTTCAGCGGTGAGAAGATCAACTTCACAGAGGTGAGCTGGCCTGTGGACAGCAGATGCTGCATACCCTTCAGGGCCTCTTCCTTCCCTTTGGGGTTCATCTGACTGATAGCCTCACACTGTCTTCACCTTTCCTCTTAAGCAATGTTTTTGCTTAACGAGGGGCATGACAGCCTGTTTCTTTGCGCGGGTTGCAGGGCCCTGGGGTGCGTCTTCCCCGGGACTGGCCATCTCAATCTGGTGAGCGTGGAATGGCTGCCAGTGTCTGCCTAGGGAGAGCACGTCTCAGGCCTGCAGGGAGACGGCTCCTCACAGCATGCACCGAGAACGTAACTCTGGTCTATCTTTGCTGCAAGATTTGTTGGTGAAAAGAGGAATCTGAGGACAGAAGCTCAGCCTCCTCCGTGATAGGCGTCAGTAAGAAGCAGCGATAAGGCCAGGGCTTGGGGGCCCTGTTCCTGAATTGCAGTGGCAGCCTGGAGGCATAATAATCACTAAGTGATCGGAGTCTCTTCCTTACAGGGTTAGCATCCTCCTTTTACACTCCCGGAAGCTGAGGTTCGGAAGGCAAATCGCTTATCCAAGACCTCACATCTGTAAGAGACAGAGGTTTTAAACTCAACCTGTCTCGCGGCTGGGCTAGGCTGAGGGAGGCCGCAGTCAAGGGGGGCTTCCTGGAGGAGTGCATTTTCCTGTGGAATGGGGGACAGGAGTGAGGTTGGGCAGAGTGAGGGCAGAGTGGCATGAAGTTCTCCACCTTAGGGGCGCCTGGGTGGCTCAGGGCATGTTAAGCGTCTGCCTTCGGCTCAGGGCATGATCCCGGAGTCCTGGGATCAAGCCCCATATCGGGCTCCTCCGCTGGGAGTCTGCTTCTTCCCTCCCCCCCCCCACCTGTGTTCCCAATCTCACTGGCTGTCTCTCTCTCTCTGTTAAATAAAAAAAAAAACTAAAAAAAAAAAAAAAAAAAAAGACCTTTAAAAAGAAAAAAAGAAAAAAAGTCCTCCACCTTAAAGGGCCTCTCCCTGCTTTGGAGCCCAGTGACCACCCCTTTCCTGCCCACCTGGGGTCTTTAGACCTGTTTGCTTCAAGGACTCCTCCGCCAGCTTCAGCTTGATGGGACTGTTGCTCTCACGTGACAAGGCCAGCTTCTTGGCACCTGTCACAGGCTACAGTTCCATTTGGTTTCTGGCAGTTAGTGTGAGGGGGCTGCTTGGTGAGGGACGTTTGAGTTGTCTGCTTTGCTCCAAATCCAAGGGGCTGGGGGTACTTTTTAGAAGGTGCCGGCAAAGACACCCTGAAGTTTCAGGGAGGCGATGAGATCAGCTTTAATGAGCCCCGGTCCTCTGAAGCTGTTGATTGCTTGTGTCTGATCTGTATTGTCCCCATTTGTCCCCTAGTTGTCTGCCTTTGCTCATTCTGTTCCTCTTTCCCTGGCTTTTCATGCCCTGACCAGCTAGGGGCCCTCTCGGCTTGTCCTGGGCTTCTCCTGGTCTCCCTCCCCCTGTGACTGTCCGTAGACTGTGGTACTAACAGACCTCGGGGCCTGCACGTCCAGCAGAGAAAGGGCTGAGCCGACTCCTGGGCCATGTTGCACCGTGCCCTCACCGCCCCAGCCGGCGTGGCGGCCCTGGGGTGGGGGGTCTTCACGCACTGCCTGTCGTCCCCAGGATCGGGCAGTGCTGCACGTGGCCTTGCGGAACCGGTCAAACACACCCATTCTGGTGGATGGCAAGGATGTCATGCCAGAGGTCAACAGGGTCCTGGAGAAGATGAAGTCTTTCTGCCAGGTAGGCAGCGCGGCCCTGGACGTGCCCTTGGCCGTGTATGTGTGTGGGTCTGGGAGTCTGGGGGCCCTGATGGGCCGCCCCTCCACTCTGCTTGGAGAGGACCCACGGCCTCACCGCAGCCTGACATGGAGCTGATCTGCGGGATAGCCCCGTGTTCTGAGGGGATTCCCCTGCCCCTGTGGGGAGGGAACCTACCTGTGGGGGGCCACAGAGCAGCCTCCTGCTGAACTCCAGACACCTGTGGGCTTGTGGTGACAGTGTGGCCAGGGTGGAGATCTGAAAAGCGAGGGCCCCGAGGGGTGGGATGGTACAGGAGAGACTTGCTTTTTCTAATCTCTTTAGCGATATGCCCTCCTTTTCTAGGCTGGAACTAGATAAAATCAATGTTCTAACATTTGATTGGCCATACCCCCAGCCAGCTCTCCAGAGGCATCGTTTCCAACGTTCCTTCGAGATCTTCTGAGCTTCCTGTGCGTGTGCTCTGTGTGTATGTGTACGTCTGCCTCCTCCTCTTTGAAACACACGTGCACACACTTTCACACATGCGGGTTCATTTTTACCTACTCTTCAGCTTATTTGTACTTAAACTAAGTCAGAAATGTCCCTGGGTCTGTGTCGATGCTCATAACCACGCCCCCTTTTCCTGTGGGGGAGGGGGGTGTAGGGGTTGCCTCAAACCAGCTAGAGATTTCCCCACGTCAACCACTGTTACCTCAGTGTCTGTCCCAGGGGCGATTCTGCAAGGGTTAGTGGCCATCCTCAAGCCTGGGGTACAGGGCTGATGTGTGTGTATGTGTGTGTGCACATCATATGTATGGGCTATGCGTGCTCTGGGAGTGATAATCTGGGCTCTGGTCAGCTTGTCCCTGAGACCAGCGGCCCCTGTCTGTCGCTGGTCCAAGTCTGGTGGCTTTGGCTGAGAGCCACTTCAGACCTTGGATGGCAGGAGTGATGTGGCCATCAGTCCTGGAGGCCTGATAGCCAGGTGAGTGGGACTTCCTAGGGTGAGGAAAGGTTGGCATCCTGTTGGGAATCTGGATTCCAGAATGCCCCTTAACAGTGGTCGATACTTGTGATGGGCCTTGGGTGTAGGGATGGGCCTTTCCAGCCATTGGTGGCGAGTGGTGGAGCTGACAGGCGTCGGAAGCCCACTGCTGTGTTCGACGAGCCTGTGCGTGTTCAGGTCTGCTGCGGACAGCGTGGTCCTGGCTGTCTGGGAAGCTATTTCCAGGAAAGCCTTCCCTTACCACTGGCTGCGGGATACCTGACTCAGACGGACAGGGTACTTATAGCTCAGAAAATGCTGCTGAGTGGCAGCCATTGCACGTAAGGAACATTCCCCATGGATGTGCTCTTAGAAGTCCGCCAAGGTTGGGTTGAGGATGTTCACCATGATCTTGATTGTAGTGGCAAAAATCAGAAACAGTCTAAGCTTGGGGCTCCTGGCTGGCTCAGTTGGTGGAGCATGACTCTTGACCGCAGGGTCATGAGTTCGAGCCCTATGTCAGGTGTAGAGATTACTTAAACATAAAATCTTTAAAATTTTTTTATTAAAAAATTACATAAAGAACCCAAGCCCATTTATCAGAGGACTGATTAGTGAGCTCAGCGTGTGTTTGTGTATCGCAGTCCCAGGCACCATGCCATGAAGTTGAAAATGGAAGTTGCAGAACTGGCATGTGTCGTAAAACCCCATCCGGTCAAATAAAGGGTGTGTGTAATCATATTAAAGACCTACAATTTTCTTCTCCAGGATGCTTTATTGTAACAAAAGTTTAATGGTGAGGTTAAGGGTTGAGAAGCTGAGCAACTTTATTTCTGTACTGATGGAAAATTTCCCATGGCAACTGATTGCCTTATTTAAAAAAAAACAACAACAACCCCCAAAAAACCAAGTTGCTGGGTGTTACTGGTTTTGGGAAAGATATATATACTAGTTTTCTATTGATGTATAACAAATGGCTCCACAGCTTAGTGTCTGTAAACAACAGTCGACATTTCTGTGGATCAGGATTTGCGGTGGTGGTGCTGGCTGGTTGTAGACGAGATGTTGGCCAAGGGTAGCACTCCTCTGAAGGCTTGACGGATGGAGCCTGGAGGATCTGCTTCCAAGATGACTCACTCGCCATTAGTGCTGGCTTTTGGGAGGCTTCAGTTCCTTACCGTGTGCATCTTCTACAGGCTGAGTGTCCTCCTCACAAGACAGCTGACTTCCCCAAATGAGTGACCCAAGAGAGAGCAAGGCAGAGTGCCTCAAGGTCCTTTCTTACCTTGAGCTAGCATCAGAAATTATGTCTGTCATTTCCGTAATACCCTGTTGGTTGTATAGGTCACCTCTGATCAAAGTAGGAGGGGACAGCACAAGGACATGAATGTAATGCCAAGAGGTGAGGACCACTGGGACCCATCTGGCTGCATAGTCTGCCTTCAGGCTCCCAGTGGTTCATGTTCTTTCCACATGGAGAATGGCCTCCTCCTTCTCCTAACGCCGTATCCCATTACAGTATCAGCCAGAGGTCAAGAGCCTCATCATGTGAATTGGGTGCAGGTATAGTAGTTCCTGCGTTTCTTCTAATACAACGCAGACACTCTTCCTTTTGATTTGAAGACCTGAGAATTAAACAGTTTATTTACATGTCACACACCTAACGTACAATGGTGAGGTAGGCGTAGAGTAATTGATGTAGGAAAATTTCCTTTTCAAAAAGAGGGGGATCATTGGAGGCATACAGGAGTCCTTGGTCTGAACAATTCTGAAATCCAATAGGACATATGTTGGCAGTTGCTTGGTTAGGACTCAAGGCCTCGGAATCATTTCTCAAGGTTTTTGGCTTTGCCCTCCTTCATTCTTGTTACCTGCAAGGTATTTTGTGTTTGTACCTGTGCGGTTTTCCCAGCCTGCTGACTGCCTGTGGAAATGTGGGTATCCAAAGCCCTCGTTTCCTTTCATAATGTCTCTGTCCCTTCCAGTCCAAGCTGGTCGTGTTGCTGACAGTTCAGTGATCTTAACAGCTTTGTAGGTCTCCTATGAAGCTTACTGGGGGACGGAGGTTCGCTCCATCAGGCAAAAGCCATACCTACAGGTTTCTTCAGGACAAGGCCTTTTCTACCATTGTCTTTCGGAGCAGATTTTCTCAGAAGCCTTATCTTTGACCAAAATGTTTTCTGTGTTATCACCTTCGGTCTTTCGGAGGGAGGTCCAAACAAAAGAAGGTTTTACAGCCACACTCTCTGCTTCTCCTTCATACTGTGCTTTTTGTTACAGTGTCTTGCGTTTGATCTTTGCCAAGGAGCCATCTCTTAATTTTAGCATCTGTTGTTGCCTGCAGAAGCTGGGAATTCTAAACCCAACAATTCCGGGTTTGTTTGTTTGTTTGAAAGTTCTTTACTTTATTTCTCTTTTCTTGCATTTTATTGTAAGCACCAAGAAGCCAGGTGGTTCCTTTAACATGACTAATGGGTTATTGTATCCCAGTGGGTGCATAGGTCCTCCTTACTCAGCTTGGGGGTGCTGTACAGAGTTGTAAATGATAGGAGATGGGAATCGGTGGGGTCCATGTAGGGGCTGCCTGCATGTCTGATGGTCCTGTCCCTTGGCACAGACCAGTCCCGATAGTTGGCATTTCACACTTCTCGCTCTCTTATACGTTAGGTTCTGCTGAGAGTTCACCTTTGTTTTGTGAATTCTGAGAGGTGGGGGTGTCCCTCACTTTGCTGATGATGAAGAAGGGTCTAGCTGGGGGGTGAGTGTCGCAGGGAGCTCCCAGTGCGGTCTCAGGAGGCGCCTACGAGCACCTGGACGTTGGGCCTGAGGTACGAGGATGCTATTGAGCAGCAGTTTATACCTGGGGCTTTGGGCTGATTGCATCTCCCCTGCTCTGTGCCAGCGCGTCCGGAGCGGCGACTGGAAGGGGTACTCGGGCAAGCCCATCACAGACGTCATTAACATCGGCATTGGCGGCTCTGACCTGGTGAGGAGGATTCCCTGGGGATGGGGCAAGGGGGCCCACCCAGAGTCTTGGTTTTTCCAGGGTGAGACCTGGCTTCCCCACCTCTGTGGGCCCTGGAATCTTGTTTTCTGATGCTGCGGCTCCCCACAGGGACCCCTCATGGTGACCGAAGCCCTTAAGCCCTACTCTTCAGGAGGTCCCCGGGTCTGGTTTGTCTCCAATATCGACGGGACCCACATTGCCAAAACTCTGGCCACCCTGAACCCTGAGTCATCCCTGTTCATCATTGCCTCCAAGGTATGGGTCTTGGTCCTGGCCTGGCTCCCCAGCCCTGTGGGGGTGGTGGGGGTGGTGGAGGATGCCTTGCCACTGTCCCGGGCATTGGACCCTCCTGAGCGCACTGTGCTTTATGGATCGGGTCAGCACCGCCGCCCTCAGACTGTTCCTTGGCAGGCGGCAAACACAGTTTCCTGATGGAAGCCCAGACTAGTCAGAACCTTCATCTTAAAGCCACATCTGTTTGCTTTATGGGATCTGTGCCCAGCCTGGGACTGTTCTTGTCTTTCTGAGACCCCTGTGCTTAATGTCTGTGCCTTTCCGATCCCAGAGCCATGCCCAGATAACGTAAGGGTTTTGTCTGTTGTCATTTACCCTGTTTACTCACATCGGTGCACATAAAATATTAAGAATTCCATATGAATTCTGAGATCAGAGCCTAGCCTGGGCTGAAGGGAGCCCCAGGCATGGCCACAGCCCCTTTCCTGACAGATGCTCTGGCCTTTAACCTGTGGTGGAGGAGTGGGGTGTGGGGTGGGGGTTGTGGCTTTTACTAGGATTCCTTTTCCTCTGCCTATGAAGTTCTGGGATCCCAGGATGATGGCACTACTCCTTCCAGGACTTTGCCCCAGATACAGACACTTACTGTGGCTTTGTGGATAGGTGGGTAGGGGTTATGTGGGGTGACTGTCCCTGCTCGTGATCTCTGGGCACCTACATGGCCTCTGCTGCTGGGCCCTGGTTCCAGGCCACACTGAGCCTGAGCTGGAGACCGACTGCTGTACTTTCTGGCTTCAGACCTTTACCACCCAGGAGACCATCACGAATGCGGAGACAGCGAAGGAGTGGTTTCTCCTCTCGGCCAAGGATGTGAGTGCTGGCGTGGGCGGTGGGCACTGGGAAGGACAGGGTGGGCGGGCCCGTGCACCTGAGTGGCCAAGCCTAATGCCGTCGCCCTGTTTCTCCCTAAGTTGGCAGCGGGAGGCAGCCTCTCGTGGTGCCTGCTTTTTCCAGTTTAGACATTGGGCTTTGCCAGGCCCAGACAGGTCAGATGAGCTAGAACCTGCCCTAACTAGCTGAAGGCACTTCAAGGTCCCTTGGCCCAGGAGGGATCCTCTCTACCCATGGCCACACCCACTTTACAGGGGAGGGAACCTGGGCCTGTGAGGGCCTGTGAGGTAGGATGGGCCTCACTCCTCTATCCTCTTGACCTTGACATGGGGCTCCTCTTAACAGCCTCAGAGGCAAGGACTGGGAATAGCCAGTCCCTCCCAGGGCCTCGGTTTCTCCAGGGATGGGAGGCTTGCTGCCCTCGGGTGGCCCCTGGGATGGGTTTGGTGTAACCTGGCTCTGTCTCTTGTAGCCTTCTGCAGTTGCAAAGCACTTTGTTGCCCTGTCTACTAACACGGTAAGTGCCCATGTGGGCTCCCAGACTTCCTTCCCTGGGAGGGCCCAGGTCACGTCAAGGTCACAGCCAATGGGAATCCTCAAGTGAAGGTGTGGTTCACAGGTCTGGGGATCTTGGCTTGGCTGATGGGATGGAAGGCTGGGTTGCCTGTGGGTATGTGAGCTGCAAGCCATCCCTTTTGCATCCTCTCATCAAATCTCTGTAGCTCCAAAGGGATCTGGTTGGCTGCGTCCACCTCCCAGGCCTGACTGATGTCCAGAACACCACACACATGACCTCCTTTGGCCTCTGCCAGCCTGCCACGGGCCCTCTCCCCGCATGGGATGCATGGGGTGGGGGTGCATCCCATTTCTTACATAAGGAGGTTAAGCCCCAGTGAAGGATTTTTGCCGAGTGACTGCATGAGTCAGTGGTGCTGGGATGAGAATGCGGTCTCCTACCTGCCAGTTGTCCCAGTCCGCCTGGCCTGAGGCTGTGCGAGGTATGGGGTGGGGAGGGTGGAGCTGTGTGCCGGAAGTACCAAACCAGGTGAGCACTTGCCGTGTGGTGGGCTTTGTACGGGGCCGTGTCAGAGCTGGAACCACACTCAGATTGTCCTGAGCACCCCTTCCCACCACCTCCGCCCCTGTTGTCCGTCCCCCACCCCTGCCTCCAGTGCTGACCTGCCCATAGTGGGGAGACAGGAGACATCTTCAGGCTGGCTCACCACGGCACCACTGTCTTCCTGCTGGCAGAGCTCACTGGTCGGTAGAGCGCCTCCTCCTTTGGGACTGCATAAGGGTTTGCTAACCCTGTCTGCCCAGGGGACAGAGCACCCGTGGGGTGGGTCTGGTTATCTCCTCAAGGCTTCCAGGGACAGAGTCACCATCTCTGATACTGGAAGGGCTGGACAGGTATCCTGGCTGTGGGACACCTGGCCTGGGAGGTGGCCCCTGCTCTGCTCGGGTTCCAGCCCTGGGCTCAGTTTCCATGTGTCCTGGATGGGCCAGTCTCTGTACCCCGACAGGTCCAGGCAGCGGCTCTTACAGGGCAGTGTGTGGGGCCAGGCCCTTGCATGGGCTGGGCAGCTTCCCTCAGCCGGAGGGCTTCACAGGCACCGGGCCTCGGGTGTTGCTGGATGGGAGCTGGCCTCGTGTCCAGTTCTGGGGGTGGCTGCTGCCGGTTCCTGCCCTGGACTGACAGGCTGCTCTAGGCTCACCCCGTCCGTCCCCAGCTTGGACAGTGGGACACCGGGCACCCTGGAGCTCCTATTCTCATCTAGCTAATGTAGGTTTTCTTCCTTCTCTCTCTTTGCCCCTTCTTAGGCCAAAGTGAAGGAGTTTGGGATTGACCCACAAAACATGTTCGAGTTCTGGGATGTAAGTAAAGGCACTTCCTTGCGCTGGGTGAATTATGTGTCCGTGGTCAAGGCATGACCACCGTGACACAGATGAGGGGCCTGTGAGGTCAGGTCAACATTTATTGAGCACCTGCTGCATGCCTGGCTTTGGGAAGGGCTGAGAGGCCCTCAGGGAGGCTTGTGGGGCAGGAGCAGCCCCATTGGGATGAGGGCTCCACTTCCACCGGGGCGGGCTGAGCTTGCAGGGCCAGGCTAACACTCCCCTGGCTGTCTGCCAGCAGCACCCACTGGGGGGTAACTGGAGCCACCCCTACCCCCCCTCACTAAACTGAGGTTGTGAGTTATTCTCAGTGATGACCTTTCTCCGAACTTGCAGCCACAGTCCGTAAAGGCCACAGGGCAGGGTGAGGCAGGAGGTGTGACTGGGCAGGCCTGGTCAGGAGGTACAGGAACAGCTGGAAGGTAGCAGAGAGGAGGCGCCAGGCCTGGGGCCCGCCTGGGCCCTTGTCAGGCAGCTTGCAGAGCAGACTGTGCCTGAGAGGCCGAGCTGCGGGCTAACCTAGCAGCGGGGGTCACGGACTCCTCTCTGCCACAGCCACGGCTGGTGCCAGGCAGCGAGCGGGACCTTGCCTTGTGGCTGGCCTGCGCGTGGCCTGGGAGAAGGGCTCTGTCTGTGGGGTGCAGTGTGGGCGCTGTGAACGCAGGGGGCGCTGTGCTAACACGGGACTGTAGCAGGCGCTTCAAGGAGGGCATTGTCCAGTTGGGGGTTTTCCTAATGGGTCTGTTTCCAGGCCTTCAGACTGGAAGCTGTTTGCTGGGTGGCAGCATCCACAGATGGAATCTCCTTTGAAAAATCTAAAGGCCTTGGAGTCTGGGAGAACATTAAGCCCTAATGTCCTGAGGCATCTGTTGTGTGTCATGAGTTAACTTCTTTCTAGAATGGGACTAATTATGTACCATCCTTGTGAGAATTGAGAAGTCACTCAAATCATTTTCTGCATCCTGTGGCTCAGAGGAGGAACCCCGGTCGAGAGAGATCGGGCAGCTTCTAACAAACGTTGCATGTCTGATAAAGTAGGGGAGGCACCTGCTGCCTCTTCTCTGGGATCCGGAGCCTCAACAGGTGGTGGTCAGGGGCAAGAGGGTCTTCTGCTAGCCAAAGCCCTATGTGGGTTTTCACTGCCCATGACTGCCCAGCATGGAGAGGTGATGGGGCGGGGGGCGGCGGCTCAGGGCAAGGCCCAGGCCTCCCAGGTAAGGCCTGGGAATGACAGTTGGGCACACCAGTGTGGGGCCGGGGCCGGGTAGTGAGGCCTGAGTGGCCGAGGTGGGCACAGTGAAGGCCTCTTGGGCCGGGCCCGGCAAACCACATACACAGTGGCTGGAAGAGGGACCTGCCTGGGTCGCTAAGGGTGTATTATTGTTTTGAATCAAGAAGGTGACATCTGAGGAGCCAGGGACAGGTGAAATTTCTGAAGCTAGTATCTCTTAGGTGAGATGGAGGGTCAGGACAGGCATAGGGATATTGTGCTGGCTCTGAAGTAAGATCAGAAGAGGCCAGTCTGGTAGGGGGATGTGTAAGTGGTGGGGGCTCATCAGTTAGGGTCAGTTATGGGGTAGCTTCATGTCAGGATCAGGCAGAGATACGGTGGTACATTGTGGGGTTTCTCAGGGCTCAGCCGGAGTTAGCACACATTGGAGAGCTAACTTTGGCTGGTGGCGTCTAAAGAGGCACCAGGATAGGCACAGGTGAGTTCTGAGGAGGAGCCAGGACAAGTAAAGGTACTGATGAGGTCTGTGAATTCTGGGAGACACAGGTTATTTCAGGATGGTTCTGTCAAGTGAGGTCTGAGGAGCCAGAGTCACATACAGGTACTTTAACCTGGGTCTGTGAGTTGAAGTCCCTGGCATGGGACAGGTATATACATTGGGGTCTGTCCGACTGGTCCTGCAAAGTGAATATCAGGTAATGAGTGTCTGATCACTCAAATGAAGTGATAAAAACTCAGAATTAGGCAAACCTAGGTAAGTGCCCCGAGCCACATTAGCTACCTGGCTCTTGGCATCCTGACAGGTGTGATAAGCAGAGCTCGGGTTGCAGAGGCCTCTGAGGACCCGCAACCAGCCCAGGGTTCTGGCACTGGGTTCTGGCTGGGGTGGGGCTCAAGGGGCCCAGAGGAGTAAAAGGTAGGAATACACTGAGTTATAAAAGGTGAGGACTGGGGCGTGGGGGCAGGGGAAGAACAGACAGGAGCTATGTCGGTAAGGTGTAGTCCGAGAAGCTCGTGGTGGACAAAGGCCTAGAGAGCCACATCTATGGGGTGAGATGTCTAGGGCCAAGTCTCTCAGCACCAACAGGCTCTCACCAGTTTTCCCTCAGGCTGAGGTAAGCAGCCAGGAGCAGTCTGGCCTGAGGGAAGAGTCCGTTCGGGTTAGGTTTGTACAGTGGAGTCTGCCGGCGTGGGAGGACTGGAGAACCTCGTCCGTCTGAGGTCACAGGAGCTGAAAGCAGACAAGGTGTGTATGACTAGGTTTCTTAGGGAGGCCTCGGGGGCCAAGATGAGGCACGTATAGGAAGAAGTGGGTTACTCAGGTAAGGACACTGGAGCCGAAGACGGGCTGACGTCGCTGAGTCTGCCAAGTGAGGACTAGAAACCCAAGATCGGGTCCAGGTGAGAACTGTGCCCTCGGGTGGTACCTAGCGGTTCTGGTGATGCGCAGGTTGATGATCCTGGAGGTGGTCCTGGGTCGCCTGGGGAAAGACAGAAGCTGGAGTCAGGCAGAGGGATGGGGAACATCCCAGAGGCATGCATCCGGAAGGTGTATGAATTCTGGCTCTGGCTCAGATATGTAGAACAGGTCTGTCAGGTGGGGCTTGAGAGGGCAGGTGAGTTTCAAGTTTGTACTTTTGGGTCTCAAATAGGTAAGGTCTAAGTTGCTGAGGTCAGGCCCTGGTTTGTATTCTGAACCTGAGGAGCTGGGGCCAAGCATAGGTGGGTAGAGCTGAGTTTTTTGGGTAACATCTTTGAAGCCAAGGGTAAGCAGAGGTAGGTTGACCTGAAGAGCCACGGTTAGATTTATTCAACTCTGTCTTCCCACTGAGTTTAGGTATAGGTAGGTAGACCGGATCTGTCAGGTAAGGCCTAAGGAGGCCGTGTTAGGCTTATCTAGAAAGAACTCTATCTCTTAGGTGATCTCTGCAGTAATGAAGTGACAGTCGGGAGGATAGGGCTCAGTCTCTCAGGTGAGATCTCAGGAGCCAGGATTGAGTGTAAGTGACTAGATCTGGATCTTCTAAGTTAAGGTCAACGTAGGCAGATAGAATTGCACCTCTACCTATCTTGTAGCGTTGTCTTGCAAGGCTGACAAGTTGTGGTCAGATACAGATAATGTGGAATTGAGTTTCTCAGGTAAGGTCTACGAGGTCCGTATCTGGCATGGGTTTGTATCCTTGGGACTATCCATATGAGTTAAGCATGGGTGAGTACAGCAGGGTTTGTCAGGTAAGGTCTATGCTGCCAAGATGAGGGCAGGTTCACAATACTAGGTCTGTCCAGTGAGATCTAAAAAGTCACAGTTGAGTCCAGGTAAGAATCGAATGTCTTAGATGTAAGCAACTGAGAGGAGGTACAGGTAGGCAGA
The DNA here is from genome assembly GCF_017311325.1 of Ursus maritimus. NCBI lineage: Eukaryota > Metazoa > Chordata > Mammalia > Carnivora > Ursidae > Ursus > Ursus maritimus. The sequence continues at coordinate 40,499,122 of NW_024424341.1, forward strand.
GCTCGCCCACTATGTACAGTGTCAGGAACCAGGAGCAAGCATGGGGAGATAGATCTGGCCTGCCAGGTGAGTTCTGAGGAGCCAGGGTCAAGCCCAGGTAGGCAGAACTGGCCCACCAGGTATGGTCTGAGGAGCCAGGGTCAAGCCCAGGTAGGTAAAACTGGCCCACCAGGTGAGGTCTGAAGAACCAGGATCAAGCACAGGTAGGTAGAGCTGGCCCACCAGGTGAGATCTGAGGAGGCAGGGTCAAGCACAGGTAGGTAGAGGTGGTCTGCCATGTAAGTCCTGAGGAGCGAGGGTCAAGCCCAGGTAGGCAGAACTGGCCCACCAGGTGAGGTCTGGGGAACCGGAATTAAGCATAGGTAGGTAGAACTGGACTGCCAGGTATCATATGAGGAGTCAAGATCAAGTATAGGTAGGTAGAATTAGCCTATCAGATAAAGTTTGAGGAATTGGAGTCAGGTCCAGGTAGGCTTGCTAGGTGAGGTCTGAGGGACCAGGGTCAAGCCCAGGTAGGTAGAGTTGGCCCTCCAGGTATGGTCTGAAGAAGAAAGGTCAAGCACAGGTAGGTAGAACTGGTCTGCCAGGTAAGGTCTGAGGAGCCAGGGTCAAGCACAGGTAGGTAGAACTGGCCCACCAGGTGAGGTCTGGGGAACCGGAATTAAGCATAGGTAGGTAGAACTGGACTGCCAGGTATCATATGAGGAGTCAAGATCAAGTATAGGTAGGTAGAATTAGCCTATCAGGTAACGTTTGAGGATTTGGAGTCAAGTCCAGGTAGGCTTGCTAGGTGAGGTCTGAGGAGCCAGCGTCAAGCACAGGTAGACAGGTAGGTAGAACTGGCCCACCAGGTATGGTCTGAGGAGGCAGGGTCAAGTACAGGTAGGTAGAATTAGCCTATCAGGTAACGTTTGAGGATTTGGAGTCAAGTCCAGGTAGGCTTGCTAGGTGAGGTCTGAAGAACCAGGGTCAAGCCCAGGTAGGTATAGCTGGCCCACCAGGTGAGGTCTGAAGAGCCAAGGTCAAGCCCAGGTAGGGTGAACTGGCCCGCCAGGTAAGGTCTGGGGAGCCAGGGTCAAACACAGGTAGGTAGAACTGGTCCACCAGGTATGGTCTGAGGAGCTAGGGTCAAGTACAGGTAGGTAGAATTAACCTATCAGGTAACGTTTGAGGAATTGGAGTCAAGTCCAGGTAGGCTTGCTAGGTGAGGTCTGAAGAACCAGGTTCAAGCCCAGGTAGGCAGAACTGGCCCACCAGGTGAGGTCTGAGAAACTGGGATCAAACACAGGTAGGTAAAACTGGCCCACCAGGTGAGGTCTGGGGAACCGGATCAAGCATAGGTAGGTAGAACTGGACTGCCAGGTATCATCTGAGGAGCCAAGGTCAAGTATAGGTAGGTAGAATTAGCCTATCAGATAAAGTTCGAGGAATTGGAGTCAAGTCCAGGTAGGCTTGCTAGGTGAGGTCTGAGGAGCCAGGGTCAAGCCCAGGTAGGTAGAGCTGGCCCTCCAGGTATGGTCTGAAGAAGCAAGGTCAAGCACAGGTAGGTAGAACTGGTCTGCCAGGTAAGGTCTGAGGAGCCAGAGTCAAGCACAGGTAGGTAGACCTGGCCCACCAGGTATGGTCTGAGGAGCCAGGGTCAAGCACAGGTAGGTAGACCTGGCCCTCCAGGTATGGTCTGAAGAAGCAAGGTCAAGCACAGGTAGGTAGAGCTGGTCTGCCAGGTAAGTTCTCAGGAGCCAGGGTCAAGCACAGGTAGGTAGAGCTGGTCTGCCAGGTAAGGTCTGAGGAGCCAGGGTCAAGCACAGGTAGGTAGAGCTGGTCTGCCAGGTAAGGTCTGAGGAGCCAGGGTCAAGCACAGGTAGGTAGAGCTGGTCTGCCAGGTAAGTTCTCAGGAGCCAGGGTCAAGCACAGGTAGGTAGAGCTGGTCTGCCAGGTAAGGTCTGAGGAGCCAGGGTCAAGCACAGGTAGGTAGAGCTGGTCTGCCAGGTAAGGTCTGAGGAGCCAGGGTCAAGCACAGGTAGGTAGAACTGGCCCGTCAGGTAAGGTCTGAGGAGCCAGGGTCAAGCACAGGTAGGTAGAACTGGCCCACCAGGTATGGTCTGAGGAGCCAGGGTCAAGCACAGGTAGGTAGAACTGGCCTGACAGGTAAGGTCTGAGGAGCCAGGGTCAAGCACAGGTAGGTAGAACTGGCCTGACAGGTAAGGTCTGAGGAGCCAGGGTCAAGCACAGGTAGGTAGAACTGGCCCACCAGGTATGGTCTGAGGAGCCAGGGTCAAGTCCAGGTAGGCTTGCTAGGTGAGGTCTGAAGAACCAGGGTCAAGCACAGGTAGGTAGAGCTGGCCCTCCAGATAAGGTTTGAAGAGCCAAGGTCAAGCCCAGGTAGGGAGAACTGTACTGCCAGGTATGATCTGAGGGGCCAATGTCGAGCATAGGTAGGTAGAACTTAGCCTATCAGGTGAAGTCTGAGGAAGTAGAGTCAAGCACAGGGAGGCAGATTTGGCTTGCCAGGTGAGGACTGAGGAGTCAGGGTCAAGCACAGGTAGGTAGGACTGGCTCACCAGTAAGGTTTGAAGAGCCAAGATCAAGCAGAGGTAGGTAGAAGTAACCTATCAGGTAAGTCTGAGGAACTGGAGTCATGCACAGGTAGGCAGATTGGCTTGCTGGGTGAGCTGTGAGGAGCCAGGGTCAAGCACAGGTAGGCAGATCTGACTTGTCAAGCAAGGTCTGAGAAGCCAGGGTCAAGCACAGGTAGGTAGAACTGGACCGCTGGGTATGGTCTGAGGAGCCAAGGTCGAGCATAGGTAGGTTGAACCAACCGGTCAGGTGAAGCCTGAGGAACTGGGGTCAAGCACAGGTAGGCAGAGCTGGCCCACTGGGTACAGTAGGAGGAGCCCAGGACATACATACAGGGTGGGTAGAGCTGCCTTACTAGCCGCAGTGTAAGGACTTGGGCACGTAAGGTAGACAGATCTGGCCTGCCAGGCATGGTCTCCGGACCCAGGGTCGTGCACTATAGGCAGAACTGGCCCACTAGATATGGTCCGAGGAGTCAGGGTAGCACAGGTTGGCAGAACTGGCCTGCTAGGTGCAGTATAAGGAGCCACGGTCCAGTGTAGCTCAGTAGAACCGGCCCAGCAGCTGCAGTGTAAGGAGCCACAGGCATGTAAGGTTGGCTGAACCGCCCTGCCAGGGATGGTCTCCGGACCCAGAGTCGAGCACAGGTCAGTGGAGCTGGCCTGACAGATGTGGTCTGAGGAGCCAGGGTCAGAGGCAGGAAGGCAAAGCCTGTCTACCAAGTGTAATGTCTTGAGGAGGCCCGAAGAGTTGGGGTTGAACTGAGGAACTAAGGTCCAGCATTGATAGAGCCGGCCTGCCAGGTGTGGCCTGAGGAGGTCAGTGAGGTAGGTAGATTGACTTTCTGGTGTTGGATTCAGGCAAGGGTCCGTATCCTTGGGTTTTTGTGGTGAGGCCTGAAGAAGGAAGGCGAAGCTTGGGTGGGTGGAGTGGCCACAGGTGAGTCCCGCAGCTCTGGGGTCTTAAGGTAAACAGACCACCTTGGGGCTCAGAGGAGGTCTGCAAGCCCTCAGTTAGACGTGAGCAGGTGGACGTGGCTCTTTCAAGCAAAGGCTTTGGAGCCAGAGATACCTGCCTGGGGCTTGTTGGTGACGTCTTTGGAACATGGTTCTGGCTCAGGTGTGCTGACCCAGGTCTTAGAGTTAGAGGGGAGGCTTGGAGAGCATGGGTTAGTCACAGGGAGGGAGAACCACATCTTGCAGGGGTGGGTGGGGCGGTCTCTAGAGCACAGGTCTGCAGAGAGATTTGTGTCCTGTGAGCTGAGGCTCATCAGTGAGGCGTTGGTGCCGGGTCACGCAGCGGTGGTTAGCGTTGGCTCTGGCTGCAAGATGCGAAGAGCCATGTCAGACAAGGATAGAGAGCTGGGTTTTTCAAGTTAGGCCTGGAGGCGTTCAGGTCAGGCCTGTTTAGACAGAGCTGGGTCTCTCAGGAAGGCGTGAGGAGTCTGAGTTAGGCTTGGGAAGGTGGGCCTGGGTCTGTCGGTTGAGATGTGAAGAGTCAGGGTCCGGCACAGACAGATGTAGAGCCGGCGCGTCTGCACAGCTGTGTGGGGCCTGGCTCCGCAGGGGTCTGACCCTGTGGTGTGAGTCCTGGAGGAGGACCTGGGTAGGCAGAAGTGAGCTCGCGGGCAAAGCCATTGCTTCCGTCCATCTGTGTTGGCTTTGTCATGAGTCCATGGACAGAGGTCTATCAATGTGATCTTCGGTGGGTTCTTGTCCTCTGGATTCAGGGACAAGTTGGCGTCCCTGGGCTTGTTAGGTGAAATGAGTAGGCATGATCTAGCCCAGGAACGCATAACCGGTGTGGCTGGTGAGGCCTGAGAATGTGGGTCAGGTGCAGGTGGGGCCCTCGGTGGTAGGATCAGGCATGGGCTCTCCTCACAGGAAAGCCAGAGTCATCATAGGTATATGTCCCTACGGTTGGCCTGGGGAGGTCTCGGGAACCCTTAGGATCACGTAGGACAGATAGAATGCCTTGAACCAGAACTCCTGTTCTCAGTACCCTGGTCAGGCATGATGGGCAGAGCTCATGGTATTGCAGAGGCCCGAGGATCTATAGCCAGGCCAAGGTGTGGTCTGATGGGCATAGGGGCTGAGTTACTCACATGGGAAAAAAGTAGATTATAAGTGGTTAGATAAAGTGAGGGGCTGGGGGCTGGGACAGGGGAGGCACAGAATGCCAAACCAATGAGGAACTACCTCTGTGAGGTGCGATCTGAAAGGGCCACTGCAGGTAAAGTGAGTTCTCGAGATCGTGTCTGTAGGTGGAGGTCAGACGCTGGCATTGCTGGGCTCCCAAAAGTGAGGTGTAATGACCCGGGACAGCCAAAATCAGCAGCTTGGCCGTGCAGTTTCTAGAATTGAGTCTGTTCAGTGAGATCTGGGAGCCTGTGTCAGGCGTAGTGTGGCTCCTGGGACTGTGTCTGTCTGGTAAGGTTCTCCCAGACCTGGACTCTTTCCAGGTGAAGGGCTCCAACCATTCATCTCATTACCCAAGCCAGAAACCTCTGGGTCACACTTGATTCTCTCTTCTTTTCAATTCATCCTGTTTGATTGAAGCTCCTGAATGAGCCCTCTGCCTTCCCCATCCAGGGTCGAGTCGTGTTCCTGATGACCACTGGGGCTCCCTGCTTCATCCTCCGGCATTGCCTCTCAGCTTCTACCCTCCAGCTCCCACGCCTTCCTTCATCTAGACTGTGCTGTGGTTCCTCTTGCCCAGCCTGTCTCAGTGGGCTTCCAGTAGAGAATTAAGCCCTCATACCCCAAGGCTTCCAGGAGATGTCATGAATTAGCATTTCTTCCTTGCTTCTAGGAGGGTATTAGCCTTGGACCATCCTTGGGAGAGTTGAGAAGTGAAGACATTGAAAGTGTTTTCTGTGGGGCTTAATTCTCTCAGTTGAGAAAGGCTGTTCTTGCCACAGGACCTTCGCATATGCTGTACTGGCTGCTGGAATGCTTCTCCCCCCTCAGTGCTTTCCTGGGTAATGCCTGGTCATTCTTTAGATCCAAGCTTAAGCACTCCTCAGATTCCTTTTACAATTGATTTCATTGCTGTATTTCCATTCTCCCAAGCACTTGTATTTCATTTCACATTTTTTGGCATGATTATTACATCTCTGGGGAGCCCCCCTGGGCTGCTTCTGTTGAATATGGTAGGTGCTCCATAAAAAGCTGTTAGGAAGATGTGAATGGATGTCTGAGGATTTAAGTGATACAGAGTGGAGTCTGCAAGTGTGACTAGGTAGGTCTTGGGGCTGAGGCTGAGAAGATCTTTCAGGTATGAGCCCTGGGCCTGGCACTGTCCCGGGAGGCACTGGGTCTGTCTGGTGCAGGCCAAACCCAGGTTTATTGGTATCTGAGGAGGCCGGGCTGAGACCCAGATAGAAGGTACTGTATCTTTCCTTGTATGAGGAATAGGACCTCATACCTGTGCCAGCAGATTCTGACCTGTTACCGGCCAGGTAGGTGGGCTAGTCACAAGTACAAGATGCTGGGGCTGTCAGTGTTTAGAGAGTCTGGATATAGATATGAGGTACTAGGTCTGTCAGTGACTGAGGAGGTGGGTCCTGGCACAAGTAGGAGGCATCGGTTCTGTCATTGTCCCATGAGGCACAACCAAACACAGGTATGAGGTACTGGCTCTGTCAGTATTTGAAGACACTTTGGCACAGGTATGAAGCACTGGATCTCTCAGTGTCTGAGGGGGCTGGACCTGGCAAGGTATGAGATGCTGGTCTGCTGGTGTCTGAGGAAGTGGGGCCTGGTACCAGGTAGGAAGCACTGGGTCTGTTTCTAAGGAAACTGGTCCTGGCACAGGTATGAGGCACTGGGTCTCTGTCTGAGGAAACAGCCTGGTACCAGGTATGAGGCTCTGGGTCTATCTGTGTCTGAGGAGGCCAGGTCTGGCACAGGTATGAGTCAGTGGGTCTGTTGGTGTCTGAGGAAATGGTGCCTGGCACAGGTATAAGGCACTGGGTCTGTCTGAGGAGGAGGCCAGGCCTGGTGCAGGTATGAGGTGCTGGGTCTGTGTGTCTGTCAGAGGAGGAGCCTGGGCCTGGCACAGGTATGAGACCCTGGGTCAGTCTGTCTGTCAGAGGAGGGGCCTGGGCATGGCACAGGTATGAGGCATTGGGTCTGTGTGTCTGAGGTGGATCCTGGGCCTGGCACAGGTATGAGGCCCTGGGTCTGTCTGTCTGTCAGAGGAGGAGCCTGGGCCTGGCACAGGTATGAGGCACTGGGTCTGTGTGTCTGAGGGGGAGGTGGGGTCTGGCACAGATATGAGGCGCTGGGTCTTTGTGTGAGGAGGAGGTGGGGTCTGGCGCAGGTATGAGGCGCTGGGTCTGTCCGTCTGTCAGAGGCGGAGCCTGGGCCTGGCACAGGTATGAGGCGCTGGGTCTGTCTGTCTGTCAGAGGAGGAGCCTGGGCCTGGCACAGGTATGAGGCACTGGGTCTGTGTGTCTGAGGTGGATCCGGGGCCTAGCACACGTATGAGGCCCTGGGTCGGTCGGTCTGTCAGAGGAGGAGCTTGGGCCTGGCACAGGTATGAGGCGCTGGGTCTGTGTGTCTGAGGGGGAGGTGGGGTTTGGCACAGGTATGAGGCGCTGGGTCGGTCTGTCTGTCAGAGGAGGAGCCTGGGCCTGGCACAGGTATGAGGCACTGGGTCTGTGTGTGAGGAGGAGGTGGGGTCTGGCACAGGTATGAGGCGCTGGGTCTGTCTGTCTGTCAGAGGCGGAGCCTGGGCCTGGCGTGGGTATGAGGCACTGAGTCTGTCTGTCTGTCAGAGGAGGAGCCTGGGCTTGGCACAGGTATGAGGCCCTGGGTCTGTCTGTCTGTCAGAGGAGGAGCCTGGGCCTGGCACAGGTACGAGGCACTGGGTCTGTGTGTCTGAGGAGAAGGTGGGGTCTGGCGCAGGTATGAGGCGCTGGGTCTGTCTGTCTGTCTGAGGAGGAGCCTGGGTCTGGCACAGGTATGAGGCACTGGGTCTGTGTGTCTGAGGAGGAGGTGGGGTCTGGCGCAGGTATGAGGTACTGGGTCTGTCTGTCTGTCTGTCAGAGGCGGAGCCTGGGCCTGTTGTGGGTATGAGGCTCTGGGTCTGTCTGTGTGAGGAGGAGGCCGGGCCTGGTGCAAGTATGACGCACTGGGTCTGTCTGTGTCTGAGGAGACAGGGCCAGCCATGGTAAGGTCTTCAGTTGAGTCTTGTGGTTCTGATCAGTCTCATGTAGTCTTCCCTGTTGGTCAGCACAGAGTTGCCAGCGCCTGGCCTGCTGTCTTGCTTCCCAGAGGTGGGTTGGGCCCAGGCCCTCCATGCTGCTCCTGTGGAAGAACATTGCTCTCGGGGCAAATTTTGTGGCAGGAGGGAGGGGGGCGGGGTGTGCCAACCCTTCTTCAGCACGTTTTCCTGTCTCTCCTAGTGGGTAGGAGGACGCTACTCGCTGTGGTCAGCCATTGGACTCTCCATTGCACTGCATGTGGGTGAGTGTGTGTTTTAGTTGTGGGAGACCATGTTGTAGTCTGCGGTCAGGGGTGGGGGTCGCATGTCCCTGAACACCTTTCTGACCCCACAGGCCGTTGGCCTCTGCCCCCTTGGCTGGAACATTTCTTTCTGGTCAGGAGGGCAGGCCTGACTTTTCTCTGGGATTTGCAGGTTGGCCTTTCTCTCTACCCCTCACAACTGCCGTCCTGTTGTTTCCCATGGAAGGTGAAGTTAGATCGGCCTTTGCGCTCAAGGCTGACTCTGGTTAGAGAGGCTTTCTGTGGGCCCAAGTCTTCCCAGGTCCTGTTTCTTCTGGCTGCACATCAGCTTTTCCTTGGTTCCAGAAGAAGCTGTGTCCACTGCCACGAGGGCACTGGACATGACCATTTCTGTTGACGCTGCTTTTGTGTCGCAGGATTTGACAACTTTGAGCAGCTGCTCTCAGGGGCTCACTGGATGGTAAGTGCTGAGGCTTGTGTTCTCTGTCAGAGACATTTGGTTGGTCCAGCTCCCATCTTCCTTCCCTCCTGGGCAGCTGCTCAGCTCCCACCCACCCTGCTCTCGTTTCAGGACCAGCACTTCCGTACGACACCCCTGGAGAAGAATGTCCCTGTCCTGCTGGCTCTGCTGGGTATCTGGTACATCAACTGCTTTGGGTGTGAGACGCAGGCCATGCTGCCCTATGACCAGTATCTGCACCGCTTTGCTGCCTACTTCCAGCAGGTAGGCCAGGCCAGAACTTGGGGTCAGCCTGTGGGGGGCCTGGGAGGCCCAGGGGCCCAGGTTCCTGCCCCTCTAGTGGCTTTTTCCCCCAACTGCCCTTGGGCACAGCCAAGGCCTACTTGTGTTCCAGTCTCAGGGTGAATCTCTGTTACCAGGGTCCATTTGGTGCGTGTTAGCTGAGTTTGACCACCATGGGAGGGCATGACTAGTTATCGTGGTGGCCAGTCAGACCCTCAGGGCATGTGTCTTCCCTGGGTCATTTCTTCCTTGGCCATCACCCTGTGTGCCTGCCAGAGGGTGGGGCCACCAGCTGGGACCCCTCTGGCTTGTACTGCCTTTGTCCCTCCAGGAAAGCAAGTTCACACCCAGTCTGTGGTGCCCCTTTGGGCTGTTCACGCCCCTCTGCACCCCCGCAGATCTCCCAGAACCCCTGGGGACCAAGCAGCCCTTCTCGAGTCCCGATTCTATTCCATGCAGCCCTTCCACATCTGTCCCTGGTTTGTTCAGCATGATCCTAGTTTTTGGCCTGCAGCCCTTGGGCAGGCACAGTCGACTTTCACCAACACCTGAAGCTGATTAAAGAAGGGGCCAGGGCTCCCCCACAGCCCAGCATCTGGTTGAGGTGACAGACCTCAAAGGTTGTACCAGCCCTGGACCCCAGCCAGCCTTTCTGTTAAGACGTCAGTTAAAGAGGGGCACCTGGCTGGCTCGGTCAGAAGAGCACAGGACTCTTGATCTTGGGGCCATGAGTTCGAACCCCATGTGGGGTGTAGAGATTACTTAAATAAATAAACTTTTAAAAAAAAGGTATCAGTTAAAGATACTGTGACTGATTTCTGCTCTTACAGAGGTCCTCCTCAGACCTCCATACCCACCTTCTCCTGGTCGTGGGTCCTTCCTGCAGTGGTCTAAGCCAGAAAGCTAAGAGCCTGTGTCCTCACAGGTGAGGGGAGATACAGGGGTCCTGCCTGTGGACACCACACAGGGCAGGGCAGGTACGCGTGGTGCATCCCAGGCAGGATCTAGGCACAGTGCATGAAGAAAAGCAAGGCTTGCAGCTAGAGGGCTGGGTCTCTGTCCCTGCTCCAGGGTGACATGGAGTCCAACGGGAAGTATATCACCAAGTCCGGCACTCGCGTGGACCACCAGACGGGCCCCATTGTGTGGGGGGAGCCAGGGACCAATGGCCAGCATGCCTTCTACCAGCTCATCCACCAAGGTAGGGGCCCTCTGGCCTGGGCGGGGGCTGCTGTGGACGTGGAGGGCCCACCAGCAGAGACTTCTCCCTCGGGTGGCTCCCGTGGGCTGGGGTAGGTGCTTGGCTGACCACTGTGCTCTTTGCAGGCACCAAGATGATACCTTGTGACTTCCTCATCCCAGTCCAGACCCAGCACCCGATAAGGAAGGGTTTGCATCACAAGGTAAGGGCCCTGACCAGCCTCTCCTCACACTTTCTCAGGTTCACTTTACGCCCAGGCTACTTAAGAGCTGATGCATTAGTGGGCACTTATGCCAGTTTTCTATTCCTGCCGTAATAAATTACACAAACTTAGTGGCTTAAAACAACACCCGATTTTTATCTCAGTTCTGTGGGTCTAAAGTCCAGCAGGCTCCACTGGGTGTCTGCTCAGGGTAGGACCAAGGTCCAATTTCCTTGACGGCAGCTGGGGGTCATTCTCAGCTTCAAGAAGCCACCTTGGCCTGTGGTGCTGTCCATCTCAGAGCCAGCAGTGGTGGGTTGAGTCCCGCTCCAGCCTCAGTTCTGTCCTGCCCCTTGCGTTGCATCTCTCTGACACAGTTGTCTTGACTTCCACTTCTGAGGGCCTATGTGATTCCGTTAGGCCCACCTATCCCTGTCTCAAGGTCTGTTACCTTCATTCCATCTGTAAGATGCCTTTTGCCATGTAATGTAACCCACAGAGGTGTAACAGCAGGGAGGGGGCAAAGGTCATGGAGCCAAACTCGTGCTTACCACAGCAGCACACGAGACGATAAGATAGATATTGCTGGGGTGCCTGGGTGGCTCAGTCAGTTGAGCATCTGACTCTTGGTTTTGGCTTGGGTCATGATCTCAGGGTCGTGAGATGGAGCCCTGAGTCAGGCTCCGCACTCAGCGGGGAGTCTTTTTGGTATTCTCTGTCTCTGTCTCTCTCTCTCAAATAAATAAATAAATCTTAAAAAAAAAAAAAGAAAAAGAAAAAGGTAGATATTGCTAAGTTCCTAGCAGGGTCTTTGGCAAGTCATGCGTATCCATCCCTTCAAGGGCAGTTACTGTTGTCACGTACTTTGCTGTGTCGTCAGATGCGCCCTGCAGTCCCCCTCTCGCTCCACCTGAACTCTACATTAGGGGCTGGCAGCCTGACGTAGGTTGGGACTAGCTCCACCAGGGATGTGCCGGGCAGTCTTGCCCCTCTGCGTGAAGCTCACACAGGACTTCCAAGTGGAACTGGGTGTCTCTCTTGTCAGATCCTCCTGGCCAACTTTTTGGCCCAGACTGAGGCCCTGATGAAGGGGAAGTCGAAAGAGGAGGCCCGCAAGGAGCTGCAGGCCGCGGGGAAGAGTCCAGAGGCCTTGGAGAAGCTGTTGCCACACAAGGTCAGCACTTCTCCTGAAGGGGGCTTTGGCTGGCATCCTGGAGTTGGAAGGATAAAATTGTGGGGTCAGGGTAGGGATTCATGAGTGCCTGGCTTGTCCTACCCAGTAGGAGGGACTGTCCTTACAGATAGGCATATCCCAGCTTTTGGGGGTAGGGTGCACATCCGTTCTGGGGATTTAGGGGTTATAACTAACTAGGGGACATTCCTGGGTGTTTTCTAAAGGTCTTTGAAGGAAATCGCCCAACCAACTCTATTGTGTTCACCAAGCTCACGCCATTCATTCTGGGAGCCTTGATTGGTGAGTGAGCAGGGAAGGACCTGGCCTGGGGTAGGTTGGATTGGGCCGGTAAAGCCCTAATGTGCCCCATCTGCCACCTCTGCAGCCATGTATGAACACAAGATCTTCGTTCAGGGTGTCATCTGGGACATCAACAGCTTTGACCAGTGGGGGTGAGTTGCTCCTTCTCCTGGGAAGGGTGGAGAATGCCTGTGGGTTGGCTTGTGGATTTCACTCGCGGTGCTGGAACTTCCTCTTACCATTCTTTCTCCTTGTCCTGGCAGGGTGGAGCTGGGAAAGCAGCTGGCCAAGAAAATCGAGCCTGAGCTTGACGGCAGTAGCCCAGTGACCTCTCACGACTCTTCCACCAATGGGCTAATCAACTTCATCAAGCAGGAGCGTGAGGCCAGAAGCCAATAAACTCATGCCCGGCTGCAGTCCCTGTTGTGACTGGTCCTTCTTGTCCCTCCTCACCAGAGATGCACTGCACAGCCCTTCCCAGAGCCGCCTCTGGTTGCGGGCTTGGAGCACAAGCCCTTTGGGGGAAGCTGGTCTGGAATTGCCACCCCTGCCCTTCCCTGTCCGCATGCCTTCTGTTTTACGATTGGCTGAAGGGTTTCAGTGCAGCTGATTTTCCTGACCATGTTCACTTTGTTCGTGTACTGGATAGAAAAATAAAGATGCCACAAAGGAGGGTGTAGGCTGAGCCTCTTCTCGTCTCCAGAAGTGGTGCTGTACACAGGAGTTAGGTGCCCAGTAGGAGTGATGTGCCTTGCCTGGTTGAGGCTTGACTGTAAGTGGTGAGTAGGTCCAGAGTGGAGGACGGTCCCTTGAGAAGAGAGTGGAGGGGGATGGGGCACAATCAAAGTCATAGGGGCAGCTTGGCTTCTGTAAGCAAATCCTCTCTCCTTTGTTCACGCCTCGCCTCCGTGACTTTGGAGGAATTGCATACTTTTGTTCACCGCATAGTTCTAAAAAGCTGCAGATTATGTCTGTTTTGGGTGAATACCGAGTTTGGATCAAGGGTGACGATTGTCTTCTGGCCAGATGCTCAGGTAATTCTCTCCTTTTATAAGACAAACACTGGGGAAAAAAGGATTTTGAACAAACCGCCCTTTTAGCTTCTATTCAATATACTAAGTAATATTTTTGGCCAACTAGGCAGAAAGTGAATTTTATTTAAAAAAAGTCGAGCAGAATTGACGGGCAGACTAGAGGCTGAGTTTCCAGGATCTACACCCTAGGTCATGACACAGAATCTGGATAGGAAGACTGCTGCCCTTTTACAAAGCCCTGCTGCCCCCGACCCTTTCATCACAGCAGCCTTCACCCCATTCTCTCCTGGGTCGCCCACTTGTGGGTAGTACTCTGACTCGGTCATGTGCCTTCCTCAAGACAAGGAAAGCCGGGATTTGTATTTTTACTCCCATAAGGAGAAGGCAAAATGCACCCATGGAAGTTCAAAGGAAGAAATGTCCTAATTACAGAAAGTGATCATACAGGTGCAAATGTCTGCTTAAAATAATACTCAGAAATTGTTAGCCCTTCTCTGTTGTTTGTTTTTAATTCCAAAAGTGAATGCCCACTTCTCACTTTGGTAGAGGTGATACAAAGATGCTTTTAGACAGTCAGGCTCTGTTGAGGCTCTTGCTAACCCACCTTCTTTCTTTACTACATCTATTTATTTTTTTATAAAGATTTATTTATTTTAGAGAGCAGGAGGGGCAGAGGGAAAGGGGGAGAGAGAAACTCAAGCAGACTCCATGCTCACGGAGCCCAACGCAGGGCTCGATCTCATGACCCTGAGATCACAACCTGAGCCGAAACCAAGAGGCGGACGCTGATTGCGCCACTCAGGCATCCCAGCCCACCTGCTTTCTTAATGTAGCTGATGAAAAGTGAAGGTCTTTTCCCATCAGAGGTACCTCCTCTATTACAAAAGAGCAAGCACAAAAAAAGGCTGTAGAGAGAAAAATTCTAGGTGGCAGAACCCCTCAGGCTAACCTGGCTTCACATGAAGGATCTCTTAGGAGTGGGACCACTGCTCCTCTAGGCCAGCTGCCATGTCCCCTGTCTTGCTTTATGCAGGAAGAACTTGCACATGTCAAATGGCCACATGTCCCTGGGCCCTGTCTTGCTCTCCTCCCCACATCGCCACCACTACCCTCCCTTGTGGCTTTGCCTTGTCCTATGGCTGCCAGTGGTTGTGAGTTCTTGAACTGTGTATTATTTAGGGTTCTCCAGAGAAATATATCCAGTAGGATGTAGATATATGCGAGGTGAGATGTATTATGGGAATTGGCAAATGTGATGATGGAAGTGACAAGTCCCACAATATGCTGTTTACCACAAGCTGGAGAACCAGGAAAACCGGGGCAGGTATAGGTTTTCAGTCTGAGTCCGAAGGCCTGAGAACCAGGATCTGATGTCTGAGGGCAGGAGAAGATCAATGTCCCAGCTCAAGAAGAAAGAGAATTCACCCTTCCTCTGCCTTTTTGTTCTCTTAGGGCCCTCAACAGACTGGGTGAGGCCCACCCATGCTGGTGAGGGCAGATCTTCTTTACTCAGTCTACTGATGCAAATGCTATTCTTTTCTGGAAACAGCCTCACAGACAATGCCAGACGTAACGTTTTACCAGCTGTCTGGGCACCTCCTAGCCCAGTTGGTACATAAAATTAACCATCATGAACAGCTCTTCAGTGTGAGATTCAAGTGGACTTCAACGTCTTCATTCTGCACTTCCTCAAATAAATACAAACCAGGAGCGCCTTGTGGGCTCAGTCAGTGAAGCATGGGGACCTTTGATCTCTGGGTCATGAATTCGAGCCCCACGTCGGCAGAGATTACATACATACACATAAATAAATACTATCAACTTGATTTGTGTGAGTCTGTCAGGGAAGTCCAAACCCTATAAAATCATTAAGTGGAATGCTTCAAATCACACACCCAACTACCCTTTTGTTAACACTGTTCCAAGGACCCCACAATAACGTCAGTTTCAAATTTGATAATTAAATTGCCTCTGGAATTCCAGAATGGGGCAGCAATTAACATCTTGAAAATTCATTTAAAAAAAAAAAAGATTTTATTTATCCATTTGACAGGACAAGCAGGGGGAGTGGGAGAGGGAGAAGCACAATGCCTGCTGAGCAGGGAGCCCAATGTGGGGCTTGATCCCAGGACCCTGGGATCATGACCTGAGCCAAAGGCAGACACTTAACCAACTGAGCCACCCAGGCGCCCAAAAATTCATCTTAAGTAATAAGGGTTCATGCTATGATCACACTTTTTTTTTTTTTTTAAAGATTATTTATTTATTTATGTGACAGAGAGACAGCCAGCGAGAGAGGGAACACAGCAGGGGAGTGGGAGAGGAAGAAGCAGGCTCCCAGCGGAGGAGCCTGATGTGGGACTCATCCCAGAACGCCGGGATCACGCCCTGAGCTGAAGAAAGACGCTTAACGACTGCGCTACCCAGGCGCCCCCTATGATCACACTTTGATCGAAGGTTTGTAGTCAGTGTTACGTAAACAGGTGACTGATGATGGAGAAAGCTCAGTAACTGCTGGAAGATGTCTTGCTGTGGTATAGCAAGAATACCAGTTTTGGGGGCGCCTGGGTGGCACAGCAGTTAAGCGTCTGCCTTCGGCTCAGGGCGTGATCCCAGCGTTATGGGATCGAGCCCCACATCAGGCTCCTCCGCTATGAGCCTGCTTCTTCCTCTCCCACTCCCCCTGCTTGTGTTCCCTCTCTCGCTGGCTGTCTCTATCTCTGTCGAATAAATAAATAAAAAAAAAATCTTAAAAAAAAAAAAAATACCAGTTTTGAAGTTTGTTTCTTTTTGCCATAAGCAAAATATATATCCTGGAAAACTCACTTGAAATAACAAGTATCTGTCAAGTCATCCAGCCTCTTTGGCTAGACCTGAAATGAACACCAAGGTCAGACTTCAGAGTGTCTTCTAAAGCTTTTAAAGCAGATTGGCAGTGATAATAAACCAGTAGCTGACTGGTTTCCTTTCCAGGTCTGTGCTGGGGCTGGAGCCAAACATGAGGCATTTATACCCTGCTTGAAGGTGTCAGTCCTTGAAAGTCCACATTTCCTCTGCACACTATAGTATGAAGACTGCATAGTGCTTTTGCAACATGTTGTTTTTTTTTTTAATCCGGTTTATTGAGGTGTAATATACATACAGAAAAACGCACCTTCTTTTGGGGTGCGGTTTTGAGTTTTGACAAATGTATAAGTCACATAACCACCACAGTTGAGATCTATAGCATTTTCATCACCTGAAAAGGTAGATTCCTGGCATCCCTTTGAGGTCAATCCCTACAGCCTGAACCCAAACCCTGGCAACAATTGATCTGATTTCTTTCTTTGAAGTTCACCTTTTCCAGAACTTGGCCTTCTGTGTCTGGCTTCTTTCACTTAGCATGTTTTCAGAATTCACCTAGGTTGTGCCACAGCATTAAAAAAAATTTCCCTTACGGAAAATTCCAAACATAAAAAAGTCAAGTTGTGTAACAGATCTCTATGTGTCTGACGCCAAATTTCAACAGTTGTCAACTCATGGCCCGCTCCATAATTTCCTCTGTAAAAATTAAACTTTTTTTTGTCTTAACGATAGTACTATTATTCCACTTCAGGTAAAATCTTTTGGCAAGACTACTTCATACCAGATGATACGTATTTCCTACCTCAGCGCATTCGGACGCACATAATGTCTGGGGCTCCCGGATTTTGAGCCCACAACACCGGCAGTAGCCTGCGCAGCTCAGGGCACCTAATCCTCCTAAGGATCATAAGGGGGCGGGGCCGTCTCGCAGGTGTAGCCGGTGCGCGTGCGCGGAGAGGCCCACTGTCTCGGCTGCCGTAGTTCGCCTTTCCACGTGGGTGTCTCGTCGTCATGGCGGCTTTTCGGAAGCCGGTGCTGCTCGGGCTTCGAGACACTGCGGTGCACGGCCGCCCCACGGGGCCGGGCGCCTGGACTGCTAGCAAGCTGGGCGGCCTTCCGGTGAGGTGGAGCGCCGGAGCTGGGGTCGGCGGGTGCTGATGAGGGCTACGGGGTGAGGGAGTGGGAGAGGTCCCGGAGCAGAGCCGGAGTCTTAGCTCTTCCCCTGCCCTCAGGACGCCCTGCCGGCGGTAGCAGCGCCGAGGCCAGTGTGTGAACGTTGCAGGCAGCCTCTTGCCCTGGTCGTTCAGGTGTACTGCCCTCTGGAAGGCTCCCCGTTTCACCGGCTCCTGCACGTGTTCGCTTGCCCCCTCCCCGCGTGCGGCAGCGGCGGGACGCGCAGGTAGGCGGGGAGGTTTCGAGCTGCCTCCGGGTTTTATGCCGAGTGGGCGGGAGCTGGGGGGCACCGCCCACTCCGGGTAGGGCCCGTCACCTGGCTGGTGGTCAGCGTTGCAGCCTCATTGCCATTTATTTTTTACCCCGAAGCTGGAAAGTGTTCCGTTCCCAGTGCCTGCAGATCCGAGAGAGAGAGGCGCAGGACGCTCAGGTAAACAGGTTGTGATCAGCATATTATGACTTGCTGTAGTTTGAGGGTATTTCCCCGAATATCGTTTAAGATAAACTTTCAGCCGTGCACTTTTGAAGTACGTTGGAATGGTTTTTGCACTTTTCTGAACTGTGAAGTACGATCTCTTTAAGATTTTGTTTGTTTTTTTCTTTTAATATACACTGAAGGCCTCGAGGCACATAACTCGCTGATGTTTCTGTTTGGGGAAAAAGTATGGATGTATGCATATATGTGGTTGTGTGTAATACATATATATGGGTTTATAGTAAACAGTTCCTGTGATATGTGTACATGTATATAACAAACAAGAAGAAAGTCTGAATTTATTGAATCAAAAAGTTGGGCAAGTTGGTAGCTGCAGAACAAAATTCAGTCTCATTCTGCCTGTGAATGTCTGCTTATGTATACACTGAGTTCTAAATGTGTGCTGCGCAGGGTACCAGCAGTACCAGGAATGAAAAGATGAAGACCGTGGTGTCTCCCTATATTTGTCAGGGTTGGGTTGCAGATAATAGAAAAACACTGACTTTTTAAAACCGAGACAGACTTAGAATTAGGTTTTTACTAACACTGGGTAGGTTGGAGGGGGCCACTCCAGGAATGACCTCCAGAACCACACCTCAGAAGTGGCCTGTCAAGGAGCTGTTATACCACCTACCGCACCTGCAGTCAGAAAGCTGAGATGTGGTCTGGTGAACTGGAAGCTGCCCTTGTGAGATCTTTTGGCTCCAGGTCCTTGCTTTATATCCATCTACAGAATTTTGCTTCATGGCCTCTCTTTCCACCTCATTCTGTTTCAACTTTGTGTCTCCCTAATGGACCTGATTAGCGGGCCCTTGATCATATGTGAACCCCTAGGTGCTAAGGAGTCTGGGAAATGTAGTTCTCTCCTTCAGCACAACTGAGAGAGTTTGGAGTAGATGGTTGAAGAAACCACTGTACTGCATTTGCCACCCTGCCTCTGGAAAGGGAAGAGAATTTTTGTTACCTCCAACATGCTTTTGAGTGTATGGGGTTCCGGAGGTTGAATCAGAGTGTGCAAGAGGGGAAGGTCCAGTGTGAAGGCTTCCTCGGGACGGTGAAGGAATGGGTAGCTCAAGCCAAGGAAAGAGGTGAGATCATCCAAGTGTGCTTGGCTTCATTCACTGGATATTCTTCTAGAAACAGGAAAATGGCCTTGCAGCTGAGGATTGGTGCGAAGGTGCAGATGACTGGGGAAGTGGCAGTGAGGAGGTGCCACCACCACAGCTTACCTTGGATTTTGGAAATGATTCCAGCAATGCCAGAGACATAGACTGTACTGCCCAGCTCCAAGATCTCCACCTGCAGGATACCGTTCTGGGCGCTGCTCCTCCTGTTTCTCCTGGGGAAGAGATGGCCTTGCCTTCTGTGGTACCACAGTTCCTGCCCTACTACATCGGTGTTGTAGATGAGGAGGATTACAGGGATTTTGTCAGTCTAGATCACGCTCATAGCCTTCTGAGGGAATATCAACAGAAAGAAGGATTGGATATGGAACAGCTGCTTTCCCGAAGGTGAGAATGTGTGCTGAGCCTGAGAGGGGACTTGATCAGGAAGCTGCCACAGTAGGTACCCTTTGGTTTGATTCTAGTACTTGGGGAGACTTTTTCAGGCAGAACTTGTATGTGTAGGACCTTTCTGCTTTGCTTCTCTTGGATGAGAAAGGAGATAGAGACAAGGCAATCTTACCAGCCACCCTTGAGTTAGCTTGAATACACTGCTCTGTTTCTAAGTACCCTCAAGAAGCTGAGCAAAGGAGTTAGGGGTGACAACTGCTACAGAAGAACATGTGTTTACTATCTCTTTAACCTTATTTTCTGTTTTTAAACGATTGGCTCAGACAGGTAAGTTAGAAAAATGCCATTTGTGTTTTGACTGTAGACTATGGCTTCAGACCTGGCTTAGGAGTCAGACACCCGCCCCGAGCTCTCACCAGTGAAATGGGAGTCGTGTTGATATCTCTGTTGTCTCTCTCATCATATGGTTTTAGGAGTCACATGAGACAATAGGTCCTGAAAGGCTTTATAAACCAAAGCCCCATAAAGAAATAAGAATGGGGGCGCCTGGGTGGCTCAGTCGTTAAGCGTCTGCCTTCGCTCAGGGCGTGATCCCAGAGTCCTGGGATCGAGCCCTGCATCTGGCTCTTCTGCTGGGAGCCTGCTTCTTCCTCTCCCACTCCCCCTGCTTGTGTTCCCTCTCTCGCTGGCTGTCTCTCTCTCCATCAAATAAATAAATAAAATCTTAAAAAAAAAAAAAAAAGAAATAAGAATGATCGTTTTTGCTATTATAATAGAATTATAATAGGATATTTGGAGAGATGACCTGGTTCTTTACCAGAGCCGTTTCCTTTGTAAGCTTTTCAGAATAATGTTGGAGTGCTTGCAGACCGGTTGGTGTTTAAAAATAATCCATAATGGGGAAAGAAATGGAGATAGTCAATGGGCATAAGAACTTTTAAAATTGCACATAATTATCCCAGAGTTGAAAATGGCTAGGGAGCAGGGCTTGGGAGAAAGGTGGGTAGGGGATTACTGTTAGATATTACAAGGTATTAAATTTATGATTTTTTAAAAAGATTTCTTTAGTTTAGAGTGAGCGAGGTGAGACAGGAAGGGGCAGAAGGAGAGAGAGAATCCCAAGCAGACTCCGCGCTGAGCTCGGAGCTGACCTGGGGCTCAATCCCACAGCCCTGAGACCACGACCTGAGCCGAAACCAAGAGTGTGACACTTAACTGACTGCACCACCCAGGCACCGCTTAAATTTATAATTTTTAAATTATGTGCATTATTTTGTTTGCTCTTTTAAAAATTGTAGTTCTCTGGATATAGACACGAAAAAGTGTTTTCTGCTTTTCTTCTTTTAGTCTTTCTAGTGATGGTGTTGAAAAATATGAGAAGACCATAATTAAAAGTGGAGATAAGATATTTTACAAATTCATGAAGAGAATTGCTGCTTGTCAGGAGCAGATTTTGAGGTAAAGGCATATTTTCTTTTTTTTTGTTTAATCTTTGTATGGTTGATATTTTTTACACTCTTTACTTTCAGCCTCTTCCTTTAGATATAGAGTGATTTTTTTTTTTTAATTTATTTAAACTAAAAAAGTAAAAAAAAAAACAACAAACAGTTTACTTATTTCTCCTACCCCTGATCCCTCGTCTCTGGAAACCACCAATTTCTTCTCTATGAGTTTGGGGTTTTTTTTTTTTTTTTGGTTTTTTTAGGTCCTGCATGTAAGTGATTTCTTTCTCTGTCTGACTTATTTCACTTAGCATTATGCCCTTGAGGCCCATCCATGCTGTTGGCAAACGTCAAGATTTCCTTCTGTTGTGTGTTGTATGTATATATCTGTGCGCACATGTATATATACACACAACACACACACACGCCACAGTTTCTTTATCCATTTATCTGTCGAGGGACACGGGTTACTTACGTGTCTTGGCCATTTAAATACTGCTGCAGTGAACATGAGGGTAGGTATCTTTTTTGAGTTAGTGCTTTTGTCTGCTTTGAATAAATACCCAGAAATGGATCATATGGTCGTGCTCTTTCTAATTTTTCGCGGGACCTCCATACTGTTTTCCACAGTGGCTGCACCAATTTACACTCCCACGAACAGTACCCATGGGTTCCCTTTTCTCCACATCCTCGCCAACGCTTGTTATTTCTTGTCTTTTTGATAATTGCCGTTCTGACAAGTGTGAGGTGAGATCTAAAGTATACTTTGTAAACAGCTTATATATATGTGTCTTGCCTTTAATTTATCCAGATTATTTGCTTTTTACATAGGTTCTTGAGTCCATTTAATGTAATTATTGGTGGTGGTGGGTTACTTTTGTCATTCTGGTATTGGCTGTTTTCCTTTTTAGTTTTTTGTCCCTCTTTTTCCCTTTTGTTTAACCTTCTTTTCAGTGAATTGAATACTTTTAGTTGATGATTTTATGTCTTTTCTGTTGCCATAAACAGTGTTTGCTTTAGTGATGGTAGTGTGCATCTGTGGCTGACTAGTCTGCCTTCACACAGTAGTTTGCTGCTTTCTGAACTGAGAACCGTAGCACCGAATTCTGTTTACCTTTCCCCTGCCCTTTGTGATCTTGTTTTCACATGTTCACTTCTCTGTATCCAATAATACGTTATTATTTTTGCTTGAAATAATCAATAGTTTTTAAGGATAATATACATATACAATAAAATTAAAAATAATGATTGGGGGCGCCTGGCTCAGTTGGTAGAGTGTGCGGCTCTTGATCTCAGGGTTGTGAGTTCAGGCCCTACGTGGGTGTAGAGATTACTTAAAACAAAAAATGAAATCTTCTAAAAAATAATAAAAATAATGATCGGAAGGTCTTTTACATGGGACCCCTAGGTGGCTCAGTTGATTAAGCAGCTGCCTTTGGCTCGGGTCATGATTCTGGGGTCCTGGGATTGAGTCCTGCATCGGGCTCCTTGCTCAGTAGGGAGCCCGCTTCTCCCTCTGCCTGCCTCTCCCCCTGCTTGTGCTCTGTCTCTCTCCCTCTGACAAATAAATAAATAAAATTTAAAAAAAAATAAAGAAGGTCTTTTATATTTATCCACCCATTTACCCTTTCGGTGCTCTACCTTCCTTCATGCTGAGCTTCCATCTGGCATTTCCTTTAAGTCTGAAGGACTTTTTTTTTTTTTTTTTTTTTTTTTTTTTTTTACAATGCAAGTTTAGGGGCACGTGGGTGGTTCAGTCAGTTGAGTGTCCAGCTGTTGATCTCAGGTCTTGATCTCAGGGTTGTGAATTCAACCCCCGCATTGGGCGTGGAGCCTACTTAAAAATAAATAAGTAACTAAGTAAAATAAAAATAAAATGTGGGTTTGTTGGAGATAGCCACACAGGTTTTGTCTACGAATGTATTTATTTGTATTTCTTTTGATAGACATTTTATTGGATATACAGTTTATTTTTTACTTGTCTTCCATTCAACACTAGAAAGATTTTGTTCCATTGACTTGTTGCCTTTAGTGTTTGTTAGAAATTAGCTGTAATTCTTACTGTTTTTCTTCTGTTTGTTGTATTTATGTAATTAAACTATTATGTACTTTAGTGACTGTATGTTTTAGTATATCCTGCTTGGGATTTGCTGAGCTTCTTGGATTTTTGCATTGATGTCTGTTCATGAATTTTGGAAAATTTTGGCCATTATCTCTTCAAATATTTCTTTGGTTCTCTTGCCTTTTTCTAGGACTCCAGTTTCTTGTATGTTTAGACAAATTGAAATTGTCCCATGGTTTTTAAAGACCCTGTTTCTTTTTTTAAAGATTTTATTTATTTATTTGACAGAGAGAGAGACAGCCAGTGAGAGAGGGAACACAAGCAGGGGAAGTGGGAGGGGAAGAAGCAGGCTCCCAGCGGAGGAGCCCAATGCAGGGCTCGATCCCAGAACTCCGGGATCACGCCCTGAGCAAAGGCAGACGTTTAACGACTGAGCCACCCAGGCACCTCAAGACCCTGTTTTTTTTTTTAAATTATTTTCACTTTTTGTTTCATTTTGGATATTTCTATTTTCCTCAGATTCACAGATTTTTTGTTGTTGTTGTTTCCTACCTGCTGTTAACCTTTATTGAATGAAGTTTTGTGTGTTTTTTCTTTTTAAAGATTTTATTTATTTATTCAACAGAGAGGGAGAGCACAAGTAGGCAGAGTCGTAGACAGAGGGAGAGGGAGAAGCAGGCTTCCCGCGGAGCAGAGAGCCTGATGTGGGGCTCGATCCCAGCACCTTGGGATCATGACCTGAGCTGAAGGCAGACGCTTAACCAACTGAGCCACCCAGTGCCCCTGAATGAAGTTCTTTACTCTGCTACAGCATTTTTCATTGCTAGCATTCCTCTTTCAATGTCTTTTAGTTTCTACTTCTGTGCTAACTTCATCTGTTTATGCATGTCTACCTTTTCTGCTAGATTCTTTTATATGTTTATTATTGATATTTTATTGTTTGTTTAAGATCTTATTTTAAAGTCTTTTTCTGATAACTCCATGATCTTGTCTGTGGGTATACTTTTTTTTTTTTTAAGATTTTCTTTCTTGGAGAGAGAGTATGCGTACAAGCAGGGGAGCGGCAGGCAGAGGGGGATGCAGACTCCCCGCTGAGTAGGGAGCCCAAGGAGGGGCTCGATACCAGGATCCTGAGATCATAACCTGAGCTGAAGCAGATGCTTAACCCACTAAGCCACCCAGGCGCCCCTGTGGGTATTCTTGTATTAACTTTCTTTGTGGGTTAAATTTTTCTGCTGCTCTTGGGGCACCTGGGTGGCTCAGTTAAGTGTGTGACTCTTGATTTTGGCTCTGGTCATGAGACCGAGCCCTGCATTGGGCTCTGTGCTGAGTGTGGCGCCTGCTTAGGGTTCTGGTTCTCTCTCTCCCTCTTCCTCTGCCCACCATCCCTCCAGCTTACGCACACACTCTCTCTCCAATAAATAAATAAATTTTCTGCTGTTTTGTATATCTAATTTATTTTTATTTTTATTTTTATTTTTTTAAAGATTTTATTTATTTATTGGACAGAGATAGAGACAGCCAGCGAGAGAGGGAACACAAGCAGGGGGAGTGGGAGAGAAAGAAGCAGGCTCATAGCGGAGGAGCCTGATGTGGGGCTCCATCCCATAACACCGGGATCACGCCCTGAGCCAAAGGCAGACGCTTAACCGCTGTGCCACCCAGGCGCCCCCTAATTTCTTTTTATTATTTACCAGAGATCGTATGTTGAAGAATGGTAGGTACTGAAGTAAATACTTATTCCTTAGAAGGGCGTGCCCCTTTTCCTGTAAGGTAGTAGGTTGGAAGTCCAATCTGCTTACTCTGTGGTTGAGCTCAGTCTGGACTTTGTTGTAGTCGTAGTTCGACTCAGTTCAGCATTGGCTTTGGTGCCTTGACAAGATGTCAGGTATCTCGCTGAGCTCCACAGGCTTGCTAGTAGGTTTGGGTCTTTGGATTTTCTTTGCTCTCTGGTTTTGCTCCTGGTATTCTTCAAGAAGGAGGCCAAGTTTGCAAAGCATTGTCTCTGATGTTGGAATGTGACTTGTGTATGGTCCTTCAGGATTCTTTATTTCCTTGCTGTAGGTATTCCTGGAGTGGAGAACCACTCTTTTTGACCTGCCCTACATCAGAAGTCACTGAGCTCCCAGCCTGCAGCCATTGTGGAGTCCGAAGGACATTTGAGTTTCAGCTTATGCCAGCACTGGTCAGCATGCTCAGAAGCACTAATTTAGGTAATAAGCCCTTTTATTAATTTGAGTTTGTGGATTTATTGCACTAATATGGAATTATTTTAAAAGGAAAGGCTATCATTTCATTTTTGTTTACTTATAAAATATAAGCATGTTACAAAAATTTGGGAAATTTATAATCCAACACTAACACTGATACCATTTGGTTGGTTTAAGGCCGAGCTATTTTCTATCCTTCAGATTTCGTATCAGGAACCCCTGGCTGGCTAGGTTGGTGGAGCATGTGACTATTGATCTCAGGGTTGTGGGTTCAAGGCCCACATTGAGGGTAGAGTTTACTTAAAAAACAAAACAAAAAAACCTAAAAACTTAAATGTTATAGTCAAAATTTATTATTTATTTATTTTTTAAAGATTCTGTTTGTTTATTTGACAAAGAGACAGATAGCGAGAGAGGGAACACAAGCAGGGGGAGTGGGAGAGGAGGAAGCAGGCTCCCAGTGGAGGAGTCCAACACAGGGCTTGATCCCAGGGCTCTGGGGTCGTGGCCTGAGCCGAAGGCAGATGCCCAACGACTGAGCCACCCAGGCGCCCCCAAAATTTATTATTATTTAAAGAAAATACTGGGAGCAGGGAGAGGGGGAATAACTATCACAGGGGCACCTGGCTGGCTCAGTTGGAAGAGCATGTGACTCAGTTTTAAGGTCATGAGTTTGAGACCCACGTTGGGTATAGAGATACTAAAAAAAAAAAAATTTTCTTTAACCTTAAAAAATAAAAAATATAAATAATGTTTTAAAAAAATAACTTAGGACACCTGGCTGGCTCAGTTGGAAAAGCAAGTGACTCTTGATCTTGAAGTTGTGAGTTTAAGCCCCATGTTGGGCATAGAGCTTACTTAAAAATTTAAAAAATACCTTTTATGGGATGTCTGGCTGGCTCAGTTCATTAAGCGTCTGACTTGCTCTGGGCATGATATCAGGGTCCTGGGATTGAGCCTCGAGTTGGGCTCTGTGCTCAGTGGGGAGACTGCTTGTCCCTTTGCTGTTCCCCCTGCTCGTGCTCGCATGCTCTCTCTCTCTCTCAAATAAAAAAATCTCTTAAATTTTTTTTAAATAACTTGCATGATTATAGTTATTATTTTACCATCATCATATGGTCTTTTTAAACAAAAATTAAAAGTTTTTTTTTTTTGGTTAAAGATTATTTATTTATTCGACAGAGAGAGACAGCCAGTGAGAGAGGGAACACAAGCAGGGGGAGGTATTCCTGGAGTGGAGAGGAAGAGGGAGAGGAAGAAGCAGGCTCCCAGCAGAAGAGCCTGACGTGGGGCTCGATCCCAGAACGCCGGGATCACGCCTTGAGCCAAAGGCAGACGCGTAACGACTGAGCCACCCAGGCGCCCCTAAAAGTTTTTATAATAAAAGTAATAGGGGCACCTGGCTGGCTCTGTCGTGAGTTCAAGCCCCACACTGGGCGTAAAGCAGGGCTCGATCTCGCAACCCTGAGATCATGACCTGAGCTGAAATCAAGAGTTGGATGCTCAACCAACTGAGCCACCCAGGCGCCCTTAAGTTTATTTATTTATTTTTAGTAATCCCTCCCCCAGTGTAGGGCTCGAACTCATAATCCTGAGATAGAGTTGCATGCTCTTCTGACTGAGCTGTTATATTAATATTAATTATTCCAGTTCATCAACCTGGATATCTTTCCATTTATTTATGTCTTTAATTTCCTTCAATAGTGTTTTACAGTTTTCAGTGTACAAGTGTTTTGCCTCCTTGGTTAAATTTATTCTTAAGTATTTCATTTTTTTAATTTCCTTTTTGGATTGTTCATTGCAAGTGTATAGAAATACAACTAATTTTGGGGTGTTGATTGTTTATCCTGCAGCTTTGCTGATTTTATTTATGAGAGGCAATGAAAGTAGTGCTGAAAGAAAAGAGCTGAAAACACGTATGTTAAAAACAAAGAAAGATCTCAAATCAGTGACCTAACATATACTGCAAGGAACTTGAAAAAGAACACCAACCAACCAAAGCTAGCAAAAGAAAGGAAGAAATAAAGGCTAAGGCAGAGATTTCAAAGGAGAATATAGACACAATAGGAAAAATATATGAAACCCCGTGTTTTCGCGTGGATAGTTCGGGTTTTCTGCATATAAAATGAAATGATCTGCAGTAGGTCATTTTATGCCTTCCTTTCCAATTTTGCCTTTTATTTTTTTTTTTCTTTTTTGCTTTATTCCTCTAAAACCTCTGTGTTGATTAGAAGTAGCAAAAGTGGGCATCCTAATCTTGTTCCTGACTGAGGAATTTCCCTTCTGTTTATGGAGATACTTTTATCACTCAGGGTGTTGATTTTTGTCAGATGCCTTTTCTGCATTAGTTGGGGTGATCATGCAATTCTGTTCATTTTCTTAATGTGTATTACATTGATTTTTGTATATTTAACCACCTTTGCATGTTGGGATAAATCTTACTGTATCATGGTGTATAAATCTTTTTTTTTTTTTAAGATTTTATTTTTAAGTAATCTCTACACCCAACATGGAACTCAAGCTCAGAACCCTGAGATCAAGAGTCACCTGCATACTGACTAAACCAGCCAGGCACCCTGGTGTATAAGTCTTTTTAATAAGCTCTTGAATTTTGTTCGCTAATATTTTGTTGAGGATTTTTGTATCTTACATTTATTTTCTTTTTTTTTAAGATTATTTAAGCAATCTCTATATCATCGTGGGGCTTGAACTCACAGCCCTGAGATTAAGAGCCACATGCTTTACCCACTGAGCCAGCCAGGCATCCTTGTATCTTATATTGATAAGGAATATTGGTCTATAATTTTCTTGTAGTGTCTTAGTCTAGACTTGGTATTAAGTAATGCTTTCCTTGGGGCACCTGGGTGGCCCATTTGATGGATCATGCAACTCTTTATTTATTTATTTACTTTTTTTTTTTTTTTAAAGCAGGCTCCATGTGCAGCACAGAGCCCAATGGTGGGGCTTGAACTCATGACCATGAGCTCAAAACCTGAGCTGAGATCAAGAGTTGGACACTCAACCAGCTGAGCCACCTAGGCACCCCACATATAACTCTCGATCTCGGGGTTGTGAATTTGAGCCCCATGTTGGGCATAGATGCCTGCTTAAAAAAAAAAAAATGCCTTGTAGAATGGGTTAGTAATCATTCCCTTCTCTTTAGTTTTTTGGCAGAGTTTAAGAAGGATTGGTATTCTTTGAGTGTTTTGTCATATTCACTAGTTAACCGTCTAGTTCTTGGCTTTTTTGTTGTTGGGTGGTTTTTGATTACTGGTTTAATCTCCTTGCTAATTACAGGTCTATTCATGTTTTCTATTTCTTGAGTCAGTTTTGGTAGATTGCATGTTTCTAGTAGTTTGTCCATTTCATTTAGGTTATCTGATTTGTTGCTAGACAACTGTTCATAGTATTCTCTTATAATCCTTTTTTTCTGTAAAATTAGTAGTAATGTCCCTACTTTATTTTTTATTTTGGTAACTTGAGTCTTCTCTCTTTTTTTCTTACTCATTCCAGATAAAGATTTGTTGACTTTCTAGATTTTTCTCTATTGTTTTATAGTGTCCATTTTTTAAATCTCCACTCTATCTTTTATTTTTTCTTCTGCTAGCTTTGGTTGGTTGGTGGTCTTTTTCTAGTTCCTCAAGGAATACAGTTAGGTCATTGATTTGAGAACTTTCTTTGTCCTTTTTTTTTTTTTTTTTTTTTTTTTTTT
>NW_024424341.1:40527327-40583739 GCF_017311325.1 Ursus maritimus
GCGTGGAACCTCCCCCACCCACACACACACCCTCACACACGGGGCTTGATCCCAGGACCCTGAGCTGAAATCAAGAGTAGGCAGCTTAACCAGCTGAGCTACCCAGGTGCCCCTCTTTGTTCTTAATGTACATGTTTGCAGTTCTCAATTTTCCACTTAGCACTGCTTTTACTACATCTCGTAAGATTTGCTATTTTGTGTTTTTGTTTTCATTTGTCCCATATATTGTCTAATTGCCCTTAATGATTTCTTCTTTGACCTATTGGTTATTTAAAAGTGTTTAATTTCCACATATTTGTGAATTTTCCAGTTTTCCTTGTTACTTATTTCAGTTTCATATCATTGTGATTGGAAAAGATAACTTTGTATGACTTCAATCTTTCTAATTTATTGAGACTTACTTTGTGGCCTAACATATGGTATATCCTGGAGAATAGTCTATGTGCATTTGAAAGAGTGTGTTTACTGCTGTAGTTAAGTGGAGTGTTCTGTGCGCGCCTGTTATTTATTTATTTATCTATTTATTTGTATGTACCTGTTGGTGCTAATTGATATATAGCCTCGTCAGATCCTTTGTTTCCTTATTGATCTTATGTTTGGTTGTTTCATCCATGACTATAAGTGGGGTTTTGAAGTCAACTTTTATTGTAGTACTCTCTGTTTCTCCCTTCAGTTCTGTCGGTTTTTGCTTCATACATTTTGGGCCTCTGCATATGAAAGTGTATATGTTTATAATTGTTACATCTTCTTACCTTGTTGAAACTTTTATCGACATATAACGTCCCTCTTTGTCTCTTGTAACCATTTTTTGATTTGAAGTGTATTTTATCTAATGATAATACAGCCACCCCTGCTCTATTTTAGTTACTGTTTGCTTAGAATATATTTTTCTATCCTTTTGCTTTCATTCTCTTTGTGTCCCTGTATCTAGAGAGTCTCTTATAGTGTATAGATGGATCTTGTTTTATTTTTGTTATATCCAATCTGCCAGTTCCTTTTTTTAATGGAGCTTAATCCATTTACATTTAATGTCATTAGTGATAAAGAAGGATTTACTTCTGCCATTTAGCTATTTATTTTCTGTATGTCTTACAGTATTTTTGTTTTTTAATTAATTCTTCCATGACTGACTGTTTTCCTTCTTTCTTTCTTTGTATTTAGGTGATTTTTTTTTCAGTAATATAACATTCATTTAGATTCCCTTTCTTTTTTTGAGTTACTCATTTAGTAGTTACTTTGGGGATTACAATTAACATCTTAACAATCTAGTTGAATAATACCAACCTTTTTCAATAGTATGTAGACACTCTGCCTTTGATCTCAGCTCAGGTCTTGATTTTGGGGTTGTGAGTTCAGGCCCCATGTTGGCTCCACACTGGGTATGGAGCCTACTTTAAAAATAAATAAATAAATAAAATTAAAATGGTGAATTTTATGGCATGTGAATTATATTTCAATTAAGAAAAACACCATGTGAGCAGCTACATAAACTCATAATGCCTTTGTGATCCTTACAAAGACACCAGGAAAAGCAAATATAATAGCAAAGCAATAATTACAACAATTATGTTTAGTGGAGATAATTAAGCCAACTTAAAAGAGGGTTCATTCGTTCTTTAGAAAAAAATGTTAGTTTTATTTTGCCCTTTCGTGTATTAATAGCATATAGTTGAAAATTTTTGTTATACATATTGTTTTTTTAAAGATTTTATTTATTTATTTATTTATTTATTTATTTATTTATTTATTTATTTGACAGAGAGAGCACAAGCGGAGAGGGAGAAGAAGGCACCCTGCTGAGCAGGGAGCCCAATGCAGGGCTCCATCCCAGGACCCTGAAATCATGACCTGAGCCGAAGGCAGATGCGTAACCGACTGAGCCACCTAGGCGCCCCTGTTATACATATTTTTAACCAGGATTTCAGTGAGTGTATTATAAAGGCCAATCCTTTGAGCCCTTATTTTTTGATGTCTTCGTATTTTTCTTAGTGAAGTATTTGTTTTATTTCTTCCCTGTTTGGTGCAAATTCAAAATATTGAACTCTTAGGCACTGTTTGTACATCATACTAATTTGATTTACATATATTCTAAAATGATTACCACAATAAGTTTAATTAATACCAATCATACAGATATGAAAGAAAAAAATTGTTTTTTTACCTTATGGTGAGAACTCTTAGGATCTGTCCTCTTAAAAACTTTCCAAATGTACATCTCTAATACTTATTTATCTTATAACTGGAAATTTGTACCTTTTGACCACTTTCATCCAGTTCTGTTTCTTCCTACCCCCTACCTCTATAACCCCAAATCTGATCTTTTTTCTATGAGTTTTGGGTCCTTTTTTTTTTTTTTCCTTTAATTACAAGTGTGATCATACAGTATTGTCTTCCTCTTTTTTTTTTTTTTTTAAGATTTTATTTATTTGTTTGACAGAGAGAGAGACAGCCAGTGAGAGAGGGAACACAAGCAGGGGGAGTGGGAGAGGAAGAAGCAGGCTCCTAGTGGAGGAGCTTGATGTGGGGCTCGATCCTACAACGCTGGGATCACGCCCTGAGCCAAAGGCAGACGCTGTGCCACCCAGGCGCCCCTGTCTTCCTCTTCTTATTTCACGTAGGACAATTTTCTCAAGATCCATCCATGTTGTTGCAAATGGCAAGATTCTCTTCTTTATGTGGCTAAATAGTATTCCAGTGTGTGTGTGTGTGTGTGTGTGTGTGTGTATCACACCTTTTATCCATTCATCTGTCACTGGACACTGAGGTTGTTTCCATGTTTTGGCTATTTATTTATTTGAGAGAGAGAGAGAGAACGTGAGCAAAGGGAGGAGCAGAGAGCGAGGGACAAGCAGGCGCCACATGCTGAGCACGGAGCCCAACTCAGGGCTTGATCCCACAACCTGAGAGATCATGACCTGAGCCAAAATCAAGAGTCAGACTCTCAACCAACTGAGCCACCCAGGCGCTCCATGTTTTGGCTATTTTAAATAATGCTGCAGTGAACATGGTGCGGGTATCTCCTTGACATAATGATTTCATTTTCTATATACCCAGTAATAGAATTGCTGGATTATGTGGTATTTCCATTTTTCGTTTTTTAAGGAACTTCCGTACTATTTTCCCACTGTGGCAATACCAATTTACATTCCCATAACAGGATGCAAGGGTTCCCTTTTCTCCACATTCTTGCCAGCACTTGTTATTTCTTGAGTTTTTGTTGATGGCCATTCTAACAGGCATGAGGTGGTATCTCATTGTGGTTTTGATTTTTCACTTACCTAGTGATTAGTGATGTTGAGTACCTTTTCCTGCATCTGTTGACCATTCACATATCGTCTTTGGAAAAATATCTATTCATGTCCTTTGTCCATTTTTAAATTGGATTGTTTGTATTATTTTGCTGGTAAATTGTATGCGTTCTCCATATATTTTGGATATTAACCCCTTAAAAGATATATGATTTGCACATATTTTTTCCTATTCTGTAGGTTGTCTTTTCATTTTGTTGACTTTTTTCTTTTGCTTTTGATAATTTAAAAAAAATTTTTTTATTTTTAAGTAATCTCTACACCCAGCGTGGGGCTCAAACCCACAACCCCAAGATTAAGAGTCACACACTCCACCAGCTGAGCCAGCCAGGCGCTCCTGTGTTGATATCTTTTAAAAATATTTTTTATCTTTTATTTTTTATTTTTAAAATATTTGTTTATTTAAGTCATCTCTACTTCCAACGTGGGGCTTGAACTCATGACCCCCAGATCAAGAGGTGCATGCTCCACTGACTGAGCCAGCCACGTGCCCCTGGAAGTGATAATTCTTTTTTTTCTTTTT
This sequence comes from Ursus maritimus, assembly GCF_017311325.1. Taxonomy (NCBI): domain Eukaryota; kingdom Metazoa; phylum Chordata; class Mammalia; order Carnivora; family Ursidae; genus Ursus; species Ursus maritimus. The sequence goes on from NW_024424341.1 coordinate 40,531,159, forward strand.
TTCAAGATTTTATTTATTTATTTGAGAGAGAGAGAGAACGTACAAGCGGAAGGGAGGGGCAGAGGGAGAGGGAGAAGCAAACTCCCCACTGAGCTGGGCTCAATCCCGTGACTCCAGGATCATGACCTGATGCTCAACCGACTGAGCCACCCAGGCACCCCCTTTTTTTATTTGTAAGTACTCTCTACACCCAGCATAGGGCTCGAACTTACAACCCCAGGATCAAAAAGTCACATGCTCTACCTACTAAGCCAGCCAGATGCCCCGATATAACCTCATTCTTTTAGCATCCTGTGTTGCTATAGAAAGCAGTCCCATTCTGACTGTTAGTCCTTTGAATGGGAACTCTCTTGCTTCCACGTCACTTTTAGAATCTTCACTTTATCCTTGTTATTCTGAAATTGTGTATATTGTGCGGAGTACGTGGTAGGTGTTTTCAGTTCAGAAACTCATGTCTTCAGCTTCTTTGATGATTCTCTTCCATTTTTCTTGTTGTGCCTTTATGGGAACTTCTGTTTTGATTCTCTTCTCTTTTGTTCTGATTTTTGTTTCACTTTCCAGGAGTTTTCTTCAACTTTGTACTTTATTCTTCTTTTTAGTTGTCGTAAAAAATATATAACAGAAAATTTAACATCTTAACCATTTCTAAGTGCAATTTAGTAATGTTAAGCTTATTCACATGGTTGTGCAGCCATTCTCCAGAACTTTTTCCTCTCGAAAAACTACAACGCTATCACTGTTAACAACTCCCCATTTCCCCCTCTCCTCGGCCCCTGGCGACCACCGTTCTACTTCCTATTTCTGTGAATTTGACTACTTTAGATACCTCGTATAAGTGGAATCATAGTATTTGTCCTTTGAGACTGCCTTATTTCACTTAGTATAAGGTCTTTGAAGTTCATCCATGTCGTACCGTGTGTCAGAATTTCCTTCCTTTTTAAAGCTGAATAATACTCTGTCGTATGGATCTACCACATTTTGTTCATCTGTTCATTTGTTGAGCACTCGGGTTGCTTCTGCTTCTTGGCTATTGTGAATATTGTTGCTATGATCGTGGGCGTACAAATCTCTCTTCAAGATCCTGCGTTCAGTTCTTTTGGATATATATACCAGAAGCGGAATTGCTAGATCATATGGTAATTCCATTTTTAATTCTTTGAGGAACCACCATAACATTTTCCATAGTGGCTGCACCATTTTATATTCCCAATGAACAGTGCACAAGAATTTCAGTTTCTCCACATCCTCACCAACACTTGTTTTCCGTTTTTTTTATTTTTTAATTTTTTTTATAGTAACCATCCTAATGGATGTGCCATGGTATCTATTGTGGTTACAATTTGTATTTCCCTAATGATTAATGACATTGAGCATCTTTTCATATGAATGAATTGTTAGCCATTTACATATCATTTTAGGAGAAATGTCTACTCAAGTCTTACTGTTTGTTGTAGTCAGGTTATTTGACTTTTTGTTGCTGAGTTGTAAGAGTTCTTTTTATATTCTAGATATGAACCCCTTATCAGGTGTGATTTTTGCAAATCTTTTCCTCCATTTTGTAGGTTGCCTTTTCATTGTTAATTGTGTCCTTTGGTGCACCTAAGTTCTTAATTTCGATGTAGTCCAATTCATCTATTTTTACTTCTGTTGCCTGTGCTTTTGGTTGCATATTCAGGAAATCCTTGCCATGTACTTCCTTTTTAAAAAGGAAGCACGCAGTAAAGTACCCCAATCTTAAGCCTACAGCTTGGTGAATTTTTACATAAATACTCTCTTGTAGTCACCTCCCAGAGTAAGATGGGGAGTGTTTGCAGTGACCCAGAAAGCTCCCTTGGGCCTCCTTCCCCCTCTAGGGTTATCACTCTCCCTGTGCCCTTAAGAATTTGCCTGTTCTGGAACTTCACACAAATGCAGTCATATGGTGTATGACTTTTGGGCCTGAGTGCTTCTGTTTAACTTTATGTCTTTGTTAGCTCTATCTTCTAACCCTTCTTTTGAATTTAGTTTGGCTGTTCTATTTTTATTTTTCAAAAGCTTTTTCTTGTTCTCTGAAACTTTTTCATATCACCTTTTTGTTTTGTTTTGTTTGATGAATTCTTTTATATCGTTAAGAAGTAGTGCGGGGGGTGCCTGGGTGGCTCAGTCGTTAAGCGTCTGCCTTCGGCTCAGGGCATGATCCCAGCGTTCTGGGATCGAGCCCCACATCAGGCTCCTCCGCTGGGAGCCTGCTTCTTCCTCTCCCACTCCCCCTGCTTGTGTTCCCTCTCTCGCTGGCTGTCTCTCTCTGTCAAATAAATAAATAAAAATCTTAAAAAAAAAAAAAAAGTCTAGGGGCATCTGGGTGGCTCAGTCAAACATCCTACTCTTGATCTTAGCTCAGGTCTTGATCTCAGGGTCGAGTTCAAGTCCCACGTGGAGCCCAGCATGGAACCCACTACAAAAAAAAAAAGTGGTCTGTTTTAAGTTTTCAGTTGTTACTCATGTTGTCTATTTTCTGCAGTTTTTTAAAAGATATTTTTAAGTAATCTTTACACCCAACGTGGGACTTGAACCTATAACTCTGAGATCAAGAGTTGTGTACTCCGGGGCGCCTGGGTAGCGCAGTTGTTAAGCATCTGCCTTTGGCTCAGGGCGTGATCCCGGCGTTCTGGGATCGAGTCCCACATCAGGCTCCTCCGCTGGGAGCCTGCTTCTTCCTCTCCCACTCCCCCTGCTGTGTTCCCTGTCTCGCTGGCTGTCTCTCTGTCACATAAATAAATTTTAAAAATCTTAAAAAAAAAAAAAAAAAAGAGTTGCGTACTCCACAGACTGAGCCAGACAGGCGCCCTTCCTGTAATTTTTCTGATCCCCGAATGTTATGTTGGAGATTTTCTGTAAATGTCTGGTGAACCTTGGAAATCACCATCACTAGCAACATTGGTCAACATCATTCTAGTCATCGTTCTTGACATTAATACAGATAGAAAGTTTAGGTAGATAGATGGCTAGAAAAAAAAAATTTCTAAAGACAGGAAAATTCAGTACGTACTAATTAAGAATATTGGAATAAACGTGTGCAAATTCAACATAAGGAAAAGTAAGTGTATGTGAGGCAGTTGCTGGACCATAGGCAATGGGTTTTTTTACCTAGTTGCTAAAAGATGCTTCTGAAGCTCAGAGAATTACATTCATTCCATTTTTCAATTTTAGATTGCATGAATTTGGCCTTTTACTATAATAAGGAAATTTATGCCCTGTTCCACCTCCAAATATTTTAGTATTTTTTTAAAAGATTTTTTTATTTCTTCAAGTAATCTCTGCACCCATTGTGGGGGCTTGAACTTAAAACCCCGAGATCAGGAGTCCCATGCTCCCCCAGCTGAGCCAGCCACCCATTTTAGTATTATTTGTACCTCATTGAGGTTTATAAGTCTGTACCCTGTCACCATGATTGTTACAGCTAATAAGCTTTTGTTCTCAAGTGTTTCAGTGGTTTGCGTGCTCACACCATTCTTTTCAGTGAGCTTTTCCATCCCCCTGCATCTTTTATTTTGGTTCTTCTCTGGTGGCTACATTCTATCAAGTGCTAGTCTCAAGGAGGACATAGAGCTGTTACTCTTACTTCAGAATGTCTGCCTTTGTATTGAAGGACAAACTGTGTATAAAATCCTGAGGTCCCACTTTTTCTTCCGAACGGTGGTAGAGCCGGTGCTATCATGTCCTCAGAGTGACAGCCCTTCTGGCTCTCCTGGCCTCTCCCGCGGCCCCGTCTCATGGAAAAGTACATTTTTCTCCAAATCCCTAAGATCTTTTATATTGATATCTTTAGGCTTTGAGTGAAGTCTGAGGGTGGTCTGATTTCCCCCTGCTTTGTAACTAACATTTATGCTAGCCCCTGTAGATTTTTCTTTATTTGTGAAGTCCAGTCTCTGAACTAACGTGTCTTGCTGTTGCATTGTTCCATAATCCTCTCATCCTGGGACAAGGTGGATTTTCGGGCCTGTCTTTAGTTTTTCTTTCTTTCAATTTTTTAAATTTCTGAATATTTTTTTCTGTCGCATCTGTAGCTTTTCTCCTGAAACAGTAGCAGTTGCGTTGCTCACCTCTCTCCTCTCCTGTGCTCACATCTTTCTTCTTTCCCTCTGCATTCGCTGAGGTTCTCTCAAGCCTTTCTTTCTACCTGTAGTTAGGGTTCACCTGTCTTTTCTGTTCCTTGCAGCTTCTGATGTTTTTCATTAGATGTGTAGTGCGGCTGTTTTGACCTCCACATAGTTTCCTCTTTCTCCTACCCCTCCCTGGCCCTTCTGCTGTGCCAGGCCCCTGGGCTCAGGCCTCATGTATGGTACTCTGCTGTTTGGTATTTTGTTCCATCTGATTTCTTGCCCCTCCTTCTTTCTTACCCTGGTGGCTACCAGTTCTCAGATTCCAGCTTTCTTATGCCCTCTGCAAAGTACGTGGTGCCCATTCTGGTTGGAAATTATCTCAAATTCACCAGGTCATTTCTCCCAAATCAGCTCTATTTTGGCCTTGTTAGTTCTGTCTTCAGTGCTTTTCTTTCCTTTGTCCCTGCCTGCATTTTCCTTTCAACATGTTTTCCTTTGCTGCTCCAAACCACTTGTCCAGCTCCTCCTGTTGACTCCTGTTTTCCTGTTCTGGTATCAGCAGGAGTTCTTGTTGATCATGTTTTCTTGGTGTTATTCTTCACAGTCTGTCCACTGATAAATTTCTGTAAGCCCTTAGGATTTTGTGTGTGTGTGTGTGTGTGTGTGAGAATCCTTTTTTGGAGATAGTGTGTTCTCTTAGTGTGACATTTATGTATGTATGTATGTATGTATGTATATAACTAAACAAGTAAGTAAGTAATATATACACCCAGCTTGGGGCTTGAACTCACGACCCCGAAATCAAGAGTCACATGCTCTACCCACTGACTGAGCCAGCCAGGAGCCCCATGAAGTTTTGTGGGGTTTTTTAAAAGATTTTATTTATTTATTTATTTTGGGGGGGGAGAGTGTGTGAGCAGGGGTATGGGCAGAGGGAGAAGGAGAGAACCTCAAGCAGCCTCCATGCTGAGCCATGGGGCCTGACGCAGGGCTCCATCTCAGGACCCTGACATCATGGCCTGAGCCAAAATCAAGAGTTGGACGCTTAACTGACTGAGTCACCCAAGCACTCCTCAACTTTTTTTTTAAGTAGGCTCAATGCCCAGCATCAATCCCAACAAAGGGCTTGAACTCATGACCCTGAAATCAAGACCTGAACTGGTATCAAGAGCCAGATGCTTAACCAACTGAGTCACCCAGGTGGCCCCCCAGCCCCATGACATATTTTTAAATGATTTTCAGTGAGGGGCATCTAGGCGGCTAAGTCAGTTAAGCAAGCATCTGCCTTCAGCTCAGGTCCTGATCCCAGGGTTCTGGGATCGAGCGCCGCATCAGGCTCCCTGCTCAATGGGGAGCCTGTTTCTCCTTCTCCCTCTGCCTGCCGCTCCCCCTGCTTGTGCTCTCTCTCTGTCAAATAAATAAAATCTATAAAAAAGCTTATTTCCAGTGTCCAGTATCCTAGACAGTTATAATAAAGACTTTAAAGTATATTTTTATGTTAAATCTGCTTTTCATCATCAGTGGTCACTTACTGTGGGGAAGAGTGTGGATGAAAGCTACACTGAATACTGGTTTTGCTGTTCCTAATTATTTTTTCAGCTTATCGGGTAAAATCACTTCTGTAGCAACACCAGCTACCCTGATATTGCGTCATCGTTCTCCTTCCTTCTATTATCTTCTCGTTAACCTCTTTGTTTTACATTGAGCACTTAAGATAGGCCAAGCTCTGTTGTAAGTATCTTACACGCACTAGTTTATTTACTCCTCCTTACAACAATCTTTTTTTTTTTTTTAAGATTTTATTTATTTATTTGAAAGAGAGAGTGAGCTAGCGAGCACAAGCCCAAGTAGGGACAAGGGGCAGAGGGAGAGGGAGAAGCAGATTCCCCAGTGAGCAGGGAGCCCCACAAGGGCCTTGATTGCAGGACCCTGGGATCATGATCTGAGCCAAAGGCAGACGTTTAACTGAGCCACCCGGGCACTCCTCCTCACAACAATTGTATCATCATGATAAGTAGGGTCATTATTACAGAGTGGTGAAGTCCCTTACTCAGGTGGTAAAACTGGGATTTGAACTCAGGAAGTCTTGCTCCAGAGTCTGGGCTCTATCCACTAAGCAAACTTCAAATACTGAGTATATCTCCTAACACGTCCTCTTTGTTAGAATCCTGAATATGTTGTATCTTTCAGGTCTTTCTGTAGAATTTGGAACGATTCTAATTTACACATGTGAGAAGAGTTGCTGGCCTCAAAATCATCAGACTCCCATGGAAGAACTTTGTATTATACAAGAAGACCCCGATGAATCATTATTTAAGTAGAACATTTCCTTTTATTTATATAAATTAAAACAAATTTTGATGTCCAGATTTGTGTATTTTTACTTCATTTTGACTCACAGATTATTAACTCTTTTGTAAGTGCTGTCCTTTTTGCTTTCTGGCACCTGTGCTGGGGCTGCAGTGAGATTTAAAACCTTCTGGCTGTGGGCTGGTCTATCCTCCCAGGGTCAGTTAGCTTGTCTCCAGAGTGACAGTTCTGGATGTGGCTCCTCTCCTGCCCAGAGGGCGGGTGTTCCCTGTACAGGCAACCTAGTGGGCTTTGTAGGAGGGAGAGCTGCTGAAGAACCAGGGGCAGCGGTCAGCCTCTTACCACCTCTGCTGCTTCTATACTCATGTTGCAGTCCCTGGATGCTGATTGAACCACTCGACCCACCCCAGCTTTTTGAGGCTCCCACCCTGCGACACTAGCTGTTTAGACCTGCCCCGTGTTCCCCCTACCCCGATCCCCCCCTTTCACCCCGTCCCACCTTCTGCCCCTGCAGTATCACAGCAAAGGGGCCCTTTCTCTATTCTGGACCTTGTCCCTCCTTCCAGGTGTTCACTTTTCCAGTCTCCCCTTTCTCCTTTCAGTTTTTTCTGTTAACCCGTTCCATTCTGCTACACTTTGACGGCAGCATGAAAACATGCCCGCCAGCTGTGTACAGACTTGCTATTTGCCTGCATAGATGAGGAAACAGCTATAAACAGTTCCATTTGCTACTCTGGCAAATAACGCAGCATGTGACTGGTGGGAACACACCTGATCCTGCCTCCCTGGGCACCGGAGGGAAAGTGGCTGGCTGTGTACAAACTGAACTTGCTAGTCAGTGAGGCTTTAGGCATGTAGGGAAGGAGGAAGAATTTTCTCTTTACCCTCCTAGGCACTTAGCTGAGACCCCCCTGTAAGAAAGGACAGATTAACAGGAGAAAAACAAGTATATGTATACCTCCTATCCAGATGGGAGATACCCAGCAAAACTGAGTAACTCCTTGAAATGGCCCACGCTATTACCTCAAATACCACCTTCAGCAGAAGGTAAAGATGTTGTGGGGTGCACAGAACCAGTCACAGGAAGTTACCAAGCAAAGCACAGCAAATAAGGGTAAGGTTGTTATATATCATCTATCGTAGGGGAAACAAGATAAAGAGAAAATAAGTCCAGTGTGAACCCATTTAAATGTAAAACTGCAGGGGTACCTGACTGGCTCAGTCAGAAGAGCATGGGATTCTTGAGTTCTAGCCCCACCCCACGTTGGGTGTAGAGATTATTTAAATAAATAAAACCAAAGGAATTGAATGCATGAATGAATGAAAAACTGCATATTGTTATGTAGGAGACAGATCAAGAAGGACAAGGGGGGGCACCTGGGTGTGTGAGTCTTTATCTCTCGGTTGTGAGTTTGAGCCCCTCTTTGGGTGTAGAGATTACTTAAAAAAATAAAAAGACAAAGGCCATCAAGGGTCCTGGAGGAGTAGGATTAGGTATGGGTGGGACTTTGAGCTTTCACTTCCTGCACTTGTATCTTATTTGAATTTGTTAAGGTGGACAAGCATTTTACACTTTATACTCACACTCATACACACAAATCCACCAAGAAAAGCAAAGGCCTTCAGAATTACGTAGCCCAGCCCGGCCTAGAGGAAGAGAAGGGAGGCAGGAGAGAAGCCAAGGAAGGTGGCTCCCATGCACTGAGTGTCCAGAGGGATAACTAAGATCAGCATCCTGGGAAGGGCCTCCTTTAGATTTAACTAACTGCCTGGATGGGGTCTTTGTAAAAGCCAGCCCTATGTAGGGAAGGGACATCAGCAGCCCACTGTACAGGGGTGCCCTCTCCCCCCCAAGGGAGCACTCTGGCTCTTCCTGCACTCATGCCTCAGGACAGCAGCCTGAGTATTTTTTCATAGACCAGACCAGTTTGGTGTGTGGTTGGTGAACCAAGCAGCTGATGAGAAAGATGACAGAAGTCAAAAGCATTTTCCTCCGTTTTCTCTCTTTACCTTTTCTCTTTAAATACCTTTTTCTTACTGAATATATTTGACACATAACATTGTGTAAATTTAAAGTGTGCAATATATTACCTTCATATATTTACATATTTTAATATGATTGCTGTTGTAGCAATATTTAGCATGTCAAAAACCAAAATTCAACTGATTGAGTTTGAAGGTCTAACTGGCTTTATTCAATGATGCATGAGTCTGACAGCATCCCATCTAGCAAGTAGAAAAGAGTTCTGAGGTGTTCAAAATGGGAGGTGTTTTTTGGCAGAAGGATGGTGGGACAGGAAGTTAGAAGAGTAGATTATTTCAGGCAAGGTTATCTAACCTTACAAGGGTCTTATCAGGCAGATTAAATCACTAGTGCTGACCAGGAAATTCCAGACAGATTGGTTTAAAATTCCACTCCTGGGAAAAGATGAAACTGCAGTTAGGTTAGGTATTAACTCTTGGTTTAGCACAAGTGACTCCATTTTTAGCCTTTTGTTTCTTCTTTAAGGACCTCTATCACATTACATAATTATCTTTCTTTTTAGTGTTTGGGATCATTTTTTCTGATTTTAGAATTAGCATTTTCTTTGAGGAGCATGATCATCTGGAAATACAGAAAAGGCTAAAGAAGAAAAAAAAATTATCGCGATTCCATCACACACAGATACACAAAAATATGAACTGTGGTTTTCTTCCTACTTTTTAATATATTTTTGTTTTTACAAAATTTAATCATACAAATAGTTTTGTATCTTTTATTTAACATATTGTGAGGATTTTTTAATCATATTTCCAAATTACCCTCGTTTAAAAAAAAAAAAAAAAAGACAAGCCCAAAATAGAGTTGGTTAGGCTAAGCCTCACATCACCAAGCAGAGACTTAATTACGGTTAGGGCTTTTGCAGAAATGGAATCTTAAACCAGTCAATCAGGAATTGCCTGATCAGGGGTGCCTGGCTGGCTCAGTCAAAAGAGTATGTGACTTTTGATCTCAGGATGTGAGTTTGAGACCCACATTGTGTGTAGAGGTTACTTAAATAAATATTTAAAAATTTAAAAAGGTAAGTAACCTTGCAATAACCACCCCACTTTTGTATAATTTCTTTGCTCCTTCTCCCTTCTAGCCATGAAAGCTTTTCATTTTGTACAGCTCCTCAGAGCTTTTTTTTTTTTTTTTTATCTCCTAGCTAGAATGCTGCCCAATTTGAATCGCGTTTTGCTCAAATAAACAAAAATTTTTAAATATGCCTCAGTTTATCTTTTAACATCCTCTAGAAAAGCTTTGCTTTAGAATCCTTACAGCTGTGGGAATGCTTGTTTATCTCTTGACCACACGGAATGTTACACTGTTTCTTTTGCTGGCTTAAGTGAAAATGATTTAAGTACTATTTTACATTTCTTTGATTAAATTTTGTTTATTGATCCTATTGTTCATTTTCTTTGTGAGTGCCTGTTCACATCCTTGGCCTCTGTTGTTTGGGTGACATTTGTTTTCTTGTTAATTCGTAAGAGCTCTTTACATACAGGCGCATCTAGTTTTTAACCTGTAAGCCCCGGCTGGGAGTTCAAACCCCAGGCTAAAAGGTGGCCCTAAGGTTTTCTAACGCCACACTGCAGTTCTTTGCGCGTCTGTGAAAAACACGACCGGGCTAGAGTACAGCGGGAGGTGTGGGAGCTCCTTCGCGCAAAGCCCAGCCTGGACCCAGGAGTTCCACTTCACAGGTCCCGGGCGTCGCCCGCTCGGCGCCAACTGGCGGCCGCAGTGCGCAGGAACGGAAGCTGGGCCGCCCTTCCCCCACCTGCTTCCGGCCGCGGCTCAGTTCTCGCGCCTCCGCCTCCGCCGCGGCTCGTGGTCGTCCCGCCATGGCACTGTCGCGGGGACTACCCCGGGAGCTGGCCGACGCCGTGGCCGGGGGCCGGGTGCTGGTGGTGGGCGCGGGCGGCATCGGCTGCGAGCTCCTCAAGAACCTCGTGCTCACCGGCTTCTCCCACATCGACCTGGTGAGGGCCAGGCGTGCGCGCGGGCTGAATGGCGGGCCGTATTGCCGGGGCCGGGGGCTCGGGCTCCGGAGGTCGGGACCAGAGTTGAGGTGGCGGGGGCGGCGGCAGCAGGCCTGGAAGCCCCGGGGTCGTGGCTGCCTGCGGAGAGGGCGCTCTTCGGCGGGGTCGGAGCGGGCCTCGCTGCACGCCCGGTCCGCTCGGGACGCCAGAGAGGCCGCGGGCCGGGGTCTTCAGGGCGTCGCGCTGCGCGGCCGCCCCCAGCCTCCCTGGCAGCGCCAATTTGTGGCGGCTCTAGGCTGTGGAAGCGGCCTCGTGTCTTTACGCTTCCGAGCAGTTCCCCAGCTTTAGTGGGAGGCAGGAGATGATTGTTTGAGTCTCGTGGATGTTGTGACTTCATTTCGGCGGTCTCTCTTAACTCAGAAATACTGGTCCAGAGCAGAGGGTGGCGGTAATAGGAGCCAATACATACTGAGCGCTTGTCCCGAGCCCGGCGCAGTTCTGAGCGGTTAACTTGCATTAACGCATCTAATCTTCGCTACCACCGTAAGGTTGCAAACGCCATTTTCATCCCACTTTTTTAACAGATGAGAAGGAAAGTGAGATTTAGAGGGGTTTTAGTAACTTACTTGGGTCACGAAGCAAGTGGTAGGACTCCTTTGGGGCTCGCGCTCCTCTGTGGGTACAGTTTGCGTGACTGTCAGTGTTATCTCCGTAGATACACTCACTTATGTCGTTAAAGATTTTAACTTTGGCACTCATGTACAGTGGCTGTAATTTAAAATTATTTCTATTAAACTTTTTAATGTTAGGAATTTGGATGTGAGTTTAAATTGTCTTAAGGTGTAGTGGAAGCATAGAATGGAAAAGAAAAGTAGAAGTGGCGGACTGAACTAATAAATGAGTGACTGGAGGGAAAAGAATTTACACGTTTTTCTTTGGCTGTTAAAAGGTTAGTCTTCCCATCCAGTTCTGTACTGCAGATCCAGATAGGATTGTGCCTTAGGTGGTAACTACTAGTGCATGTTTAAAAGAACCGTTTTTGTAATAGACAAGACAGTGGATTGGGCACCTGAAAAATAAATGCTGATTCTTTTTTATTTGATTTAATTTTTGTAATAAATGTGTAAAGTACAAATAGAAAATGTTTAGGTGGTTATATAATGATTTCCAGAAATTATAACCAAAACTGTTAAGATGTTTCACAATTAGAACGTTTGAGATTACTCTTCATATAAATTTATTGAAATGGAATGAAAATCTTTAGTCATTCTTTTATGTTTATTTTTAAGCAGCAATTAGATAAAACTTAAAATGTGACACTTTTTTAACCTCGTGTAGACATTTCCTTTAACAGCCCTTAGGTAATAATAATTGTAAATGGAGTTGTGTGTAGATGAAGACTTGAACTAAAGCAGCAAAAATTCAGTAACTCTGCAAAGTATCATTTAAGAAAAACAAGTCACAGTTAAATCTAATATATTGGATTTGAAGGAGTAATTAATTAGATTGGTAGATAAATGAATTATATATGTATTTTCAATAGACACATACACTTCTATGCCATTTAGGGAATTTCCAAACGTACTTGCCTGGATGATTAAACAAAAAAAAATGCATCTTTTCTAGAATATTTTTGAGAAAGTTATCTGAAATTAAATCCTGAGTTTTTAAAAATATGTGTTAAATTATTTTTATCAGTTTAATATTAATTTTGGTGTTACTGGTTGAAAATGAAAACCGTTTTCTCTGCTAATGTAACAAATAGCAAATGTTTTGGGTTATGGATGCTGAGGATAGTGATGTCGCACAGACATACCAGAAAGTGTGTGATTTATCTGGGGTTTATGCACTTGTAGATTGATCTGGATACTATCGATGTCAGCAACCTCAACAGGCAGTTTTTGTTTCAAAAGAAACATGTTGGAAGATCAAAGGCCCAGGTAACTTTATTTTTCTTATACTATTTCTGTTTATTCATTAATATTTCTGCACTTTGGTGGACCTTCTCTTTATGATATCAGATTAACTGGGACTCTTCAGTAGGAGGGAGAATATGGGGGAAGCCACCACTTTTTACTTGAGAGATTGTGAAGAATAAAGATGTAAAGGATTAAAGACTACATGCTCCTGTTTTGGTATGCTGAGGAAATAGATGTGCGCTACTCAATCCTGTAAATGGTGTCCCCTTCATATTTAAATTTCTGATGTGTTTGCTTAGGATGAGCGTTGTTGTGTTTCTTAGAGGTTGACTACTGTATCTGAGGGCAAGAGAAGCTACAGCCTCTGCTCTTGTTGCTCTTTTTCTAAAAGGGTGGCTTTCCCGGAGATTGTAGCCACCTTGATCTTTTCTTTAGTTCCTTGAATGTTCCATCTTGATTCAGGGTCTTAAAACATCTTTTTACTTTGGTCTCCCAACCTTTTTGGCAAACTCCCACTCTTCTCCTTTTTAGTTTTCAAATTTTGGCTTTCTTCTCTAGGGACACACTCTGAATAAACCTCGTAGACTAAGTCGGACCTTCCTCTCATAACAAGTTCTATTTTTTCTTTTCTTTCTCTTTAAAATTTTTTTACTTATTTAAGTAATCTCTACACCCAACGTGGGGCTCAAACTCACAACCCTGAGATCAAGAGTAGCATGCCCCTATAGCTTGTACTTTTTCTGTGTATCATTTATATTAGTTTGTAGTTCTGTTTATCTATATCGATTAATGTCACTTGGCTTACCAAGTGCTTCGTGCAGATCCTGGTGCATAGAAGAACTCAGTAAGTGTTGAACGAATGAATGAATTACACTTAGTTACTGCTTTTTCTATTTTTGTTGAAGCTTGCCATTCATGTAGAGGTCTACAAGGGAAGGGGCCAGCTCTCCTGTTATTTTATAAATATGTGTATAGTTTAACCTTAGTGAAATTTTGTCACATTTTTATATTTCTTTAGTTTTTAATATAAATAGGATGTGTATAAGTAGGTGAAACGGCAGTGTTGTGTGCCATAAATAAACTTGAAGGGAACTTACAGAGGGAAATGTTGTAGCTATTTAGTAAATTAGTAATTTGGTGTTGTTTGTTTTTCCAGGTTGCCAAAGAAAGTGTACTGCAGTTTTACCCAAAAGCTAATATCATAGCCTACCATGACAGCATCATGAAGTATGTTCTGATTATTATGTTGCAAAATTGTGTTTGTTGTGAATTAAACTTTGAAAGCATTAGGTATTTTTATTAGTCAGATACAGGAGTTTGAAGTCATTCTGCTTTTTAAAAATGATTTTTCTATCCTAACTGTAGAGAACAAACTGATGGTTACCAGAGGGTAGGTTGGTGGGGGATGGGTAAAATATGTGATGAGATTAAGGAGGGCACTTATGATGAACACCAGGTGTTGTATATAAGTGTTGAATCACTAAATAACTATTATATTGTATGTTAACTAACTGAAATTTAAATAAAAACTTAGAAAAGAAAAAATGATTTTTCTACAAAAATTAAAATGTGGTAGCTTGTGCCCACATAATAAGTTGAGTTTTATTAACAGTTTATGTATATGGTTTAAATGAGTTAGATAAGAGGTAAGATATTTTAATACTTTAAGTAAGTTATTTGGAAACTTATAAAGTGCCTTATATTTTTGTTTTAAAGATAAACTATGAAAAATCCTTGTATGTGATGATTCAGACTTCTAAATATATTGCTCTTCTGATTGATTTCAGCTGTGGTCTTTTTCAGTTTAAAAGGTTCCTTCCCAAAATAATTTGTTTATTTGGACTGTGACTTCTGTAATATAACACTAGGAATTGTGACGGGGCCATAGTTTTCAAAGTACATAAACATGCTCTGATCTCAGTAAAGATACAGTAAATATGTAATTTTGGAAGTGTTAGAACAAAGGAACCCTGGGTCTAAATTATCCTTTATAGTTGTTGTCTAACTTACAAGTACATGGCATTAGAAACAATGACTTCTTGTTTGAGTCTGGAATTAGAGAAAGTCTTATACTTTCTCAGGAAATTTGTATGTCCAGTTTTTTTTATTTCTGGATGTTTGCTCTGCAAATCTTCCTATAGCTCTATAACCCCCTTACCAACTGTGTTGCTTTCCTAGTGCTGCTAAAAGCGGGGACCCTAGAGGCCTGAACCCTGCCTGATCCTGACCATGTGAGGTGAAGCCAGAGGCCAGGCAGATCCTGGGAATGTGTTCTTTGTATGTTCCCAGGCTGCCCAGAGAAGGCCTGGTGGGACTGGTGAAGTCATGCCATCTTTCTGCCAGTTTGAGATCCTGCTCTTGGGCTCTAGATTGCTGACCAAAAAGGATATCTAGTCACAGGGATTAAGGGGAAATTATTTCTTTGAAATCTGCCATGGTGTTTCGAGAAAGTCAAGCCTATAATATGATACCCCTAATACCAATTATTTTTGTACTGTTACGCTAGTATGCTCTTTAGGACCGTGTATTCTGCTGTGAAGATCAGGTGTAAGGTCAGTCATTTTGGTGACTTTTGTTTTGTTTTGTTTTGTTTTGTAGCCCTGACTATAATGTGGAATTTTTTCGGCAATTTATATTGGTTATGAATGCTTTAGATAACAGAGGTGAGATTATTTTAATACATTTAATTTCTAAGTGTTTCCCTTCCCCCGTAACAAGACTGTTTAAAGTATTTCCTAATGAGTTACATCTAGAGGTTAGGTTTAAAATTTGCCAGTTGATTGTAATTTTAACTAGAACTGGTTTCAGGCAGGAATTTAGCTATCATATACTCCTCTGTTCTACCAAAACGTGAATATAGAAGTTGTTAAAATCTCTAAAGGGGGTGACTACATATGGTATGTGGGTGTGTGCTTGTTTCAGAGTATCCCATCACTTAAGCACAGTGTGACTTCCTTCATTTACTTGGAGATCTAAGAAATATCAGTGCCTGTGTCTCACATCTCATCTCGTCTCAAGACCAGTTAAGTCAGACTCTCTGAATGGCACCTGAACATCATATTTTTTCAGAATTTCCCACACGATTCTTAAGTGCGATCAGGGCTGTAAACCACTGTTTTAAGAATAGGGCAAGAGGATATCAAAGTTAGTATAGATGCCATGGATCTTGAATTATTTTAGGTATAGGCGGTGCTGGAAGATAACAGACCGGATTCTATTTAGATGTACACATTTTAGACCATTTAAGCTTTCCACAGTAGGGGGTAATGTTTCTTATAATCAAGTGTTGTATAGCCAGTCATTGTTCTACATGTAAAACAACATTTGTGGAGTGGCTTGTAACCATTTTGATGCAGAAATACCAAAGAAAAAACACAAAGTAGCATGAGGAAGGGTTTTTTTAAAAGATTTATTTATTTGAGAGAGAGAGAGTGCATGCGTGAGTGAGAGGGGAGGGCAGAGAGAGAGAGATAGTCAAGCTGACCTTGTGCTGAGCATGGAGCCCGACACAGCCTAATCCCATGACCCTGAGGTCATCATCTGACCGAAATCAAGATTCGGGTACTCAACCGGCTAAGCCACCCAGGCATCCCAGAATGACTTTTTAATTAACTAGACTTGTCTTTATTCCCCTTGCCTTAGACTGCCAAGTTGATATTCCACATTCTCCATTCACTTCATGTGGTACCTGATAATTTTATTAGAATGATAGTGAGGACTCAGAATACATTGAAAGTGTTTTAGCCAAGATTAATAGAGTGTAAGCACAGCAACAGAAGAGAAAGGTGACACTTTAGAAAAATTACTTATAAGGGTAAATTTGTGATATAAATTCCTTATGTTTGGCACTTCGCTAGTGAATGTCTCTTAAGTGTAACAGTTTTATTACTCTGGTCATAGCTATAAGAAAATTGCATAAAAATTTTTAAAAAACAGTTTGGGTAAATGTTATCCTAATTAAAAGTAACTGATTTTTTTCTTCCCCGTAAACTCCTGCTGACTAGTATTTTTCTTCCAGCTGCCCGCAACCACGTTAATAGGATGTGTCTGGCAGCTGATGTTCCTCTTATTGAGAGTGGAACTGCTGGTTACCTTGGGCAAGTAACTACCATCAAAAAGGTAAAGTAAGTTTTTTTACTTCGCAAATATTTATTTGGGACCTTAAGGAGGGGAGAAGTAAACTTTGGGTTTATGTGATGTGGGCTGGTCAGCATCCAAGATGTAGGGATTTTTGTGCTCTGATAAAACTTAGATACTGTAAAGGTAATACAAAGAATATAGGCAGAGTTTTTTTTTTAGCTCTGTGCTACTTTGCTTCTGTAGCTTATATATTAAAATTATTAGACTGATAAGCATAATGACATTGCCTTTTAAAATTCTTTGTAGCTATGAAACTACATGTTATGCGATAGTTGATATATGATGAAACAGCCTCCTGCAATGTTACTTTTTTTCTGAAGTTGGACTTAATAGATTTGAAGAGTACTTTGAAAATTTTTCGTGTATTTGTGAAGTATTTCAAACGTTTAGAGAAAACTAGAAAACAATAGAGCAAGTAAATGCCTGTGGACTCATAACCCAGTTTATAAAATTCAGCATTGTGATCTTTTTTCTTTTAGTTCTTTTAGGAAATTAAACATAGATACATTTGAAGAGTCATTTTCTTGGTTTTGAAACCAAAAGTCGAATTACACTCCACTTAAAATGTGCTACTTTTGTCCATTATTTGGCTGTTTACCCATGTTGGAAATTGTGGCTCTTCTTCTTTGTTTTAGCTGATAAATGCTACTCTTGGAAGCTTATTTAGTATCCTTTTGCAAAGACTGTTGTAAATATCAATGTGTATTAAATTTAGTTAAATCAGTGGAGTCCTTCAGAGTCTCTTCATAGGTCACAGCAGTAGTTCTCTTTTCCACTGTGATTTGAGGGATGACTGCTTGTCATATGGCTGCCCCCAGGAAGGTTTATTGAAATGACACCAGAAATGATATTATGGAGAAAATCCTGGATCTGCTGCCATTTATATTAAAACGATGTTTGCAGGTTTTGGTACTTTGAACCATTATTAGAAAGACATTGCTCGTTAACCTGATCCTAAGGTACTGGTTTGTATTAAGACTGAGTTTGATAATTGCCGAAATGAGGAATGTTCATTCGATGGTTTTGAAAAATTGTCTTAGGTGCCATAGACTTCTCTCAAGGATTCCTTACATTGCAAATTAAAAATATAACCCTAGCTCAACAAAACGAAGAGTATTTTGTTTGGTAATGTCTAGGATTTTTCTGTGTATCTAGGTGGTTCTTGAAAATAATAATTACTTGGAGTTTTCTTAATTTTTAGGAGATTATAAGGTAAAGCTGTGAATAATACTTAAATACTTGAGGTCCACACCTTTGAGAGATAGTTGGTTAGAAAGCTGGTGTTTGTCTTTCTAGTGGTTTTTCTTTTGTTTAGTGTGATTGAGGTAAACTTATGTTTGATATTCAGGTGCATTGTGGTGTTTTGTTTTGTTTTTGGCTTGTTGTAAGTGTTTACTGGGCCAGGAGTCCGAGGAATGGGCTTAGACTTAGTTGTGACCGTGATTGATTCAGTTCATATTTGTTACAATTCCTCGTTTGTAAAGTAAGGATTTTGGAGTCCCTGATATTGTCAAATTTCTTTGACAGTATAAAACCCAGTTAGAATGTAGATGAATGAATGTTTATGATGATACTACTTTGTAAATGTTGAGAAACCACCATCATGGGGTAAATACTTTTCTCCTATTCTGATTTTGCAGGGTGTAACTGAGTGTTATGAATGTCATCCCAAACCTACCCAGAGAACTTTTCCTGGCTGTACAATTCGTAACACACCTTCTGAACCTATTCATTGCATCGTTTGGGCAAAGTATTTGTTCAAGTAAGAGTATACATATTTCTGGGTGTATTTTCAGTACGGACAATGGGAAATGGGGTCATTTTTATTTATATATCTTGGAGAGATTGTACTTATGAGGAATATTCTTTTAAATATGGCAGAGATGCTCCAGTAACTTTCTTGTGATATTTCTTGATGCTAAATTCAGCCAACATTTCATGCATTTCTGTTATATACCATGGACTATTTAGGAAGCTTGATTTTGGAGACAGACATAGAACTAATTGAATACAAATCTGTGTATTTGGAATTAAAAAAAACATACTTAGAAGTAATTCATTGGTTAAAAAAGAAATAATGGAAGTTAAAAGTACTTTGTAATGATAATGAAAATACTGTGCGTGAAACTTGGATGCATTGAATGTGGCAGCTGGAAGAAAAGTTCTAGGCTTACACACACGAAGAAAGATGAACGCTAATGAGCTAAGGACCCAAATTAAGTTCGAAAAAGGATAAACTCCAAGGAAATTAGTGAGAAGGATGTAATTGAAATAAGAAGAAAAAATACTTTGAGTTCAGTCATGAAAAGGAGAGATAAATAACTAAATGGGGAATGTAATCTCAGCACAGATTTAAATGATAGTAAAGAACAGAAGGATGGTAATAAAAAGACCATGCCTGTAAACAGAAATTTTTAATGATCTGGGTAAATTCTTTTTTTATTATTATTTTTTATTTTAGAGAGCTAGCACAGAGGGGAGGGGCACAGGGAAAGGGGGAGAATCTCAAGCAGACTTCATGCTGAGTGTGGAGCCAGATGAGTGTGGAGCCAGATAAGGGTCTCGATCTCATGACTCATGAAATCAGGACCTGAACTGAATGAAACCCAAGAGTCAGATCCTTAACTGACTGTGCCACCTGGGCGCTTCTGGATACATTCATTGAAAAAAACTTAGGGGAAAAAAACTCAAAAAGAAATCAAAAGCCTGAACAGTACTATACCTTAGGGGAATTAGTAAGTGGTTTGAATTCTGAATAATGCATCAAACCTGTGTGAATTTACTGGTGATTTCCACTGAATTTGAAAGTACAATATCATTATGTCAAGTAAATTGTCCTGGAGGCATTTTTTAAAAACTTGAATACTTGTTAGTTTGCATTATGGGGCTATCATGTCTTTGATAACAAAACCACTTAAGGCCATTATGGAATAAAAGGAGAATTTCAAGACTTTTTTTTTAGATTGATTTATTTGAGAGAGAGCACATGCATGCTCAGCCGTGTGAGAGCATGGGGGAGGGGCAGAGGGAGAGTAGCAGATTCTCCATGGTGTGCAGTGGTAGGCGGAGCCTGACGTGGGGCTCAGTCTCATGACTCTGAGATTACGACCCTGAGCTGAAATCAAGAGTTGGACGCTTAACTGACTGAGCCATGCAGGCACCCCTCATGACAAAAAAAAAAAAAATTTTAAGAATGTATGTATTCATTTGAGACAGAGAGACACAGCATGAGCACGGGGTAAGGGGGAGACAGAGGGAGAGGGAGAAGCAGACTCCCCACTGAGCTAGGAGCCCTACGTGGGGCTCGATCCCAGACCTGGAGATCATGACCCAAACCGAAGGCAGACATTTAACCATCTGAGCCATCCAGGCGCCCCCATGACAAAAATTCTTAATAAAATAACATTTTATTAACCTGGTAAAACCTTTTACAAACCTACAGCTAACATTGGTTTTCTTTATTTTTTTATTAAGTTATAATGTATATGCACTCAGAAAAGTATACATATAATGGTATAACAATGAAATTCATAAAAAAATATACTTTGTAAGCATTATTTGGCAAACATTTTTCTTTTTAACAGATTTCACTTTTTAGAACAGTTTCATATTTACAGAAATACTGAAGATATTACAGTTCCCGCCCAGTTTGCTCTGTTAACATCGTTCGTTAGTATGAGACATATGTAGTAACTAATGAACCACTATTAAAACCTTGTTTATTAACTGAAGTCCATAGTTTATTCAGAGAGTCCTTTGTTTTTATTCAATGTCCCTTTTCTGTTCTGTGATACCACATTACCATTGGTTGTCATGTCTCTTTAGGCCTCCTTTGGCTCTGATAGTTTCTCAGACTTTCCTCCTTTTTGATGACCTGATAATTTTGAGGAGTGCTGGTCAGGTATTTTGTAGGATGCCCTGTGGGAAATTTTTTTTCATGTTAACACTGTCATTATGAGCTATTGGGAGGGAAATCACAGAGGTCGGTAAATTGGCATTTTCATCACATCATATGAAGAGTAAATATGTTATTGACATGCTTTGTAACTGTTAATGTTGGATCACGTAACTAAGGTAGTTTGTCAGGTTTCTCCACTATAAAGTTACTCTCCCCACCCCTCGCTTCTATATTGTACCATGCACTTTGGAGGGAAGTCACTGTGTGCAGCCCACACCTAAGGAATGGGAGCTGTGTTGTTTCCTTGAGGGCAGAGTATCTACATAAATTAGAGTTCTTCTGTCTAGAAGGTTTGCCTTTTCTCACTCATCTGTTGGTTTATTCACCGTTTATATCAGTAGGCATTCATATTGAATATATTTTATACTTCGGGTTAAGTCCAGTAGTATATTTTTTGCTTAAATTGTTCTAGCTTTGGCCACTGGGAGCTCTTCTGTTAGCTCTCTGCTCTTAGACACACTGCCATCAATGTGGGTGGGGGTGTTTTGGGGAGCAGTTCCTTGCGTTTTGGTACTAGATGTTCCAGGCTCATTATGTTATTTCCTGCCGTAGAATCAGACCTTTCTCCGTGGAGCCCTGGTTCCTTTTATTGAAGAATGGCATTAGAAACCAAGATCTGAATGTTTGGCATGCTGTTAGGTGTTGTATCTTTTAGGCCCTCTTAGCCAACAGAGCAAAAAATATATCTATGCTAATCTTTATATATACACAAATTTATAAACACATCTGTGTATTAAGCTAAACATGAATTCATGCTGGTGTCTGCAGCTCTAATCCATTACTACAGCTAGCTTCCTCCCCTTATCTATCTGTACAGTCCTACTCCCAACAGTTAGAGACTTCTATTTGCCATCCATATACTTAATACAAGCATTATTTTTAAAATTTTTTTAAAAGATTCCTTAATTTATTTGAAAGAGAGCGTGCACACGAATGGAGGGGAGGGGCAGAGGAAGGAGGAGACCCCCGCTGAGCCTGACGCAGGGCTTGATTCCAGGACCCCGAGATCACGACCCAAGCCGAAGGCAGATGTCCAATCGAATGAGCCACCCAGACGGAGCATTATTTTTAATGACAAAAGTTATAAATCATCCCCTTTGGAATCAGAGCTGGCATGAGGATGCCCATTGTTGCTGCTTCTACTTGGTGTTGTAATGAAGTGGTAGCCTGCACAATAAGACAAAAAGGAAATACAGGAGAAGAGTTGAGAAAAGAAGAAACAAAACTGTTGTTTGCATACAATATAGTTACCTGCATAAAAAGCTCCAGAGACTCTAGAGACAAATTATTAGAAATAATAACAGTTTAGCAGCATGGCCAACTAAAAGATTGCATTTCTATATGCAGCATCACACAGTTAGGAAGTGTAAAAATAGATAACTCACTTATAAAATCATGTAATTAAATAACTATAAAGCATCAAAAAACATGAAGTACTTGATATCTCAGGTACTTATAAATCTTGATCTTGATTTATAAGACCCAGTATGGAAAATTATAGTAACCATTGGAACATAAAAAGGATAAAATAAGAGGAAAGAATGTGTTTGTGGATTGAAAGTCTTAAAATTGTGTATGTGTCGTTTGTCTTCAAGTTGATCTGTAGATTCAAATGCAGTTCCAATTAAAATCTCATCAGGGTTTGTGCTGGAACTTGTTCAGCTGATGATAAAATTTATAGAATAAGGCCTAAACATTCCTGGAAAAGAGTAGGTTGAGGTGACGTGTGCTAGTAGATGTCAAGGTTTAATATAAGCTAAAAGTAACTTACAGTGTGTTGCTGGTACAGAGATAGAAAAACAGGGGCGCCTGGGTGGCATAGCGGTTAAGCGTCTGCCTTCGGCTCAGGGCGTGATCCCGGTGTTGTGGGATCGAGCCCCACATCAGGCTCCTCTGCTGTGAGCCTGCTTCTTCCTCTCCCACTCCCCCTGCTTGTGTTCCCTCTCTCTCTGGCTGTCTCTGTCTCTGTCGAATAAATAAATAAAATCTTTAAAAAAAAAAAAAAAAGAAAAGAAAAACAAACCATTGGGTCAATGCAGAGCTCATGACCAAGGTTGCATAAGAGATGCCAGATAAAAAAGGGGATTAAATAAAAGGTAGGACAATTCATTATCAATGTGGAAGAAACTTATATTCTCTACTTTAAATAATATATAAAAATTAAGTCCAGATGGACTGAATATTTAGATGTCAACAGAAAAAACCTTTCTAATATAGGGAAAATCTTTAGGGAACAATAGCACAAAGTGCTAACCATAAAAGAAAGGGTTGATTCATTCAAATTAAATATCTCTTGCCAAAAGACATTGCGTATGAGAAAATATTTGCAACATAAGTCAACTAAAAATTCTGATCTTAGAATATATTCCTGTAATCAAGAAATAGACAACCTGACAAAATAACATGAACAGGCATTTTTTCACTTAGAGGGAAACCCACATAGGCAATAAGCAAATGAAGATATGTTTAACTTCATGACTAACATGGAAAATTAAGAATAAAATCACAAGATAACTATTTTATACTCAGTAGTTTGGCAAAATGTTAAGTCTGGAGAAGTGGTGAATAGGTAGGAACTCTTACATGCTGTTGTGGGGGTGAAAATTGGTACAGTGACTTGGGAAACAAGTGGGCATTTTCTTGTAAAGTATATCAGGGGTTTTGAGAAGCTTTGAGATGATAGCTTTTCATTTTTTTTTTTTTAACTGCAAAGTATTCCTTTGAAAAGATAGCTTTCTTGTAAGTCTAGTATTGAGGAAAGGTGGAATATTATATTCTTGTAAGTGTTATTAAATAGTTTTTAGGATAACTGGATTAACAGAAGAGAATTCTTGGTTAATATATTGTTTCCGAAGGCGTTTTAGTAGTAAAGAGATATACTACCCTGAAAAAATAGTCTTACTCACTGCTTATTCTTACACCTAGATCGGTGCCCAGCATGTAGCAGAAGTGTAATAATGTTTAGATAGCTGCAGGTGTACTTCACAATTATTCTGGCATTAGAATGTTACCCAAGTAAAATGTAAAAGCTGCTCACCTGTGTCTTGAAAGATTTTAACGTAGGAGTTTGCAGAGCCTAGATGATAGGAATAAATACAGGTCTACTAAAATTTAGCCTGCCAATTGTTTATTCCTCATTCCTCCCAAAGATTTGGAAGATTCCAGGTTAGTTGTTTTGAGGGGAAGTAGGAAAAGTAAACGTTTGTTCAGAATATTTTGTTGAACATAAATACTTACTGCTCTTATTGTAGCCAGTTGTTTGGGGAAGAAGATGCTGATCAAGAAGTATCCCCTGACAGAGCTGACCCTGAAGCTTCCTGTGAGTAGATTGGGATATGTTCTCTTATTTGATGAGGACTGCCTTTATTTTGCTAACTGAATATTGATAGCATAAGAGGAGAAAAAAATAATTGCTGTTTTGTGTTAGTATATTATGTGTTTAAGGTGGATTATTTAATCTTTAAAACAGTAGTTTAAAAAATGCGTCATCCCATTTACTGGTGAAGACAAGGTGCAGAAATTTCACAAATGTAGTAAATAGAGCAGAGAGTTGTTTCCAGATCTGATTACAGGTCCATATTTTGAACTGTTCTACATGTGGCCTTCAGAAACGGAGGTAGAAGATGCCAATGAGCATACTATTTTTCTTTCTCTTTGAACTCAGAATGTGTCATGGGCAGGTGACTTCCACGAATGACTCTTTTTTCCCCCCAAAGGTAGATGAGAGCTTAGTTCTACATTTATCATAGCTGAGAATAAAATGGTGTTTGTTTTGTAGGGGAACCAATGGAAGCTGAGGCCAGAGCCAGAGCATCTAATGAAGATGGGGACATTAAACGTATTTCCACTAAGGAATGGGCTAAATCAACTGGATATGATCCGGTTAAACTTTTTACCAAGGTTAGATTTACTTTCTTTATAATTATGGATAGTTTATTATTCTGTTTGTTTTTAAAATAGTACATGAAATATATGCTTTTTATGCCTAATGCTGTCTTAATAAGTTGATTGATGTCATCAGGATAAGCAGGTTTTGGAATTTTAAAGATTATATTTATTTATTTGAAAGAGAGTGAGTGAGTGAGAGAGCATGAGCCAGGAGGAAGGGGAGAAGCAGACTCCCCTGCTGAGCGGGGAGCCTGATATGGGGCTGGATCCCAGGACCCTGGGATCATGACCTCACCTGAAGACAGTAGCTTAACCAGCTGAGCCGTGCAGGCGTCCCTGCGCTGTAGAGTTTTAGCACTCATGCTAAATCAATATAGCATCTTCATAGGAATTAAAATAGAGACTCACTTATATACTCTTGGTTGCCTTCCCTCACTTACACTGAACTTATTGATTTTCCTTATACCTGACCTTTGGTTCTTGCTGTTTCTCATCTTCCCTTATATCCCTTTCCTGCTCAAATTTTTGGGAGTTTGACATGTACTGAATTACTCTTGTATCCCTAATCCTCTCATTCTTGGCCGAATCCCTCTTCATTAGTATATATTATTTGCCTGCTGAATATTTCTAGAGAAATCTACAAGATTGTTTTAATTGGCTCTAATTATAGTCCAGCTAGATCTTCACGTCTGTTTTTAGAAGTCTTTTTACTTCTTTTGCCTTTACTCCCTAGCAAGTTTATCATAGTAGATACTTGAAGGTTTCTCAGCTTATCTTGAACTTCCTAATACATTCCTACCATCCTTATTGAACAGATGACCTTAAGGGTTTATTAACAGGTTTGAAGCCATTGGACAAAATGGACCTATCAAGGGAAAGTCACACTTTGTGCAGACCCCCCCCCCCCAGCTATTTGAGAGAAATCTCTTTAAGTAAAGGTTAATTCTTCTACTTTTTCTTTCCACTTGTACCTTAGTCTTTTTTTATTTTTATTTTTTTTTTAGTAGGCTCCATGCTGAATGTGGGGCTTGAACTCAAAACTGAGATTGAGAGTCACATGGTCTACTGACTGAACCAGCCAGGTGCCCCCTGTACCTTTTAAAATTTTTTCTTTATCACTGTATTTTGCTAGCTCAATTGCAGTATGTTTTGGTGTGGGTCTGCTTTTGTTGATTTTGGTGGGAGTTCTCTGTGCCCCCTGGATCTGAAGATGTTTCCTTCCTCAGGGAAGTTTTCAGCTATTACTTCAAATAAATTTTCTGTCCCACTTTCTCCTCCTTCTGGGACTCCTATAATACAAATGTTAATTATGTTTGGTGGAGTCACTGAGTTCCCTAAGGCTATCCTCATTTTTGCAAATTCTTTTTTCTCTTTTGTTCAGCTTGATTACTTTCCATTACTCTGTCTTCTAGATCACTAATTCGTTCCTCTGCTTCTTCCATCCTGCTGTTCATTCCATCAAGTGTTTCTCATTTTTTGTGGTCTTTCCTGAAGATTTTCTCTGATCATTTTTTGTCATTGTCTCTTTAATGGCTTGCTGATTTTCTTTAGTAATACATTTGGATTTCTTTCTTGTTTGTTTCTTGCATATTTATTAGTGGTTTTTGCCATATGATTTGTATATAACCTCTTCTGCATATAGCAGTCTGTATTAAGTTGATGGTTGTTTAAGTTTAAACGTCTTCTTTATGCCTCTTCTCCACACCTTTTAGATACATGTTATATTTTACATCCTTTATATTTTGTGAGTTCCTTGACTGACTTTTTACAGAAATATTCATTCTTGCTGCTTTTGTGTTTCCTACTTTTTTTTTTTTTAAGATTTTATTTTATTTATTTGACAGAGACAGCCAGTGAGAGAGGGAACACAAGCAGGGGGAGTGGGAGAGGAAGAAGCAGGCTCCCAGCGGAGGAGCCTGATGTGGGGCTCGATCCCAGAATGCTGGGATCACACCCTGAGCCGAAGGCAGATGCTTAACGACTGCGCCACCCAGGCGCCCCTTCTACTTTCATACTGCCACTTTTGGTCTCTCCTTTCCACTCAAGGAAGTCACCTTTAATATTTCTTGCAGGGCTGGTTTAATGGTCATGAACTTTTTTGTTTGGGAAAATCTTTATCTCCTATTCAGAATAATAGCTTTGCCAGGTAAAGTATTCTTGGCCACAGGTTTTTCCCATTCAGCACTTGGAATATATCATGTCACTCCCTTCTGGCTTGAAAAGTTTCTGCTGAAAAATGTCCTACTAGCCTTAAGGGGTTTCCCTTGTAAGTTAATGTCTTGTTTTGTCTTGCTGCATTTAAAATTTTTTCTTTATCACCATATTTTACCAATTTAATTTTGTACCTTAGTTTTCAAACAGTATTTTCTCTCTGCCCTGCATCTTGATTTTTCCTGGCTCCTCTGTCTGCTTTCCAACATGCATATGTCCCACTGTCCTAAGCAAATAGCCTACTACTCCCTCCAGTTTACGTTTCCTCTCTTTTCCTCGGTGTAAGAGATGTTAGAGGTTGACTCTTAAACCTGTTGCATTTATTTCCTCATTATAGCCTTTTCTTTAGAAAATGGATTTTGGTTATACTTAAAATGTACTTAATTCTGTTACGGATAGTGACAGTATTTTCCAGTCTCGTGTCCACATACCTATTACCATTACAGTTTGAGCAACAGTTGGATGCCAACAGAATCTAAAGTACATCTCCAGTCTGTTCAGTAGGTAACTAAGCATCTGCTGTGTGCTGGTTACCACTCTGATAGGAGGTAAAGTGGTGAATAAGATTAAAAATAGGGACTAACATAATATAATAAAAAGACATTTAAAAAAAAATAGGGTCCCAGCTCTTTGTAGGTAATTCACACTTTAGAGGGAAAATCAAACATTGAGCAAGTAATATCAAATTCAGAGTGTTATGACATTAAGATCAGATGCATTGGAACCTTTAATACTAAGTAGGCTCAACATTGTTATTAGACCGTGTTATTAGACATTGTTATTAGACCTAGTGTGGGGGTTCAAAAGAAGCTTTCCAAAGGAAGTGACATTTTAACCCAAGACTTTAAAGAATTGGGGTGTGGATAAGAATGCTACATATACAAAGAAGGTCTCAGGTTGGAAAACTGAAATAATTCCTGTTAAAGGGGAGAGTGGAAAGAGGACTGGAAACATAAGCTGAGGCTACATCATGCAAGTCATAAGAAGGATGCTAGACCAAGGCAATGGGAATCCATTAAAAGGTGGTCTGTAGAATCGGATATAGAGGGTATGCCGTGCACCATTCTAGGACCTGATATTCCTATTGTAATCAATATGGGACAGTGCCTTCTGAAGTTGTGCAATGCTAGAATAATCTGAAGTACAACCTATCTGCATTCCCAGTAGAGGGTGGGGAAAAAGTAGATTCAATAAGACTTGGGATGTTTAGGGCACCTGGGTAGCTCAGTTGATTGTCCAACTTTTTTTTTTTAAGATTTTATTTATTTATTTGACAGAAAACAAGCAAGGGTAGCTGCTGGCCTAGGGAGAGGGAGAAGCAGGCTCCCACTGAGCAAGGAGCCCGATGCAGGGCTCGATCCCAGGACCCTGTAATAATGACCTGGGCTGAAGGCAGCCGCTTAACGAACTGAGCCCCCCGTGTGCCCCAAGTGTCCAACTCTTGATTTTGGCTCAGGCCATGATCTCAGGGTTATGAGGTTGAGCCCCACATTGGGTTCCATGCTCTGCAGGGAGTGTGCTTAAGATTACCCCCCCACTCCTGCTCGCTTGCTTTCTCTCTCCCTCTTTCTGAAATAAGTAAATAAAATCTTAAAAAAAAAAAAGACTTAGGATGTTTAAGGTGAGGAACAATTAAGAATCAGAAATGATACCTGGTTTCCTGCTGTGCAGCAGCATGAACAGGGTACCATTCTCTGGGGTGGGTAAGGTGGGAAGCAGGTGTGTTTTGTGTTGGTTAGAGGATAGAATAAGATGATAGAATCAATTTGAGATTCCTGTGGAATATTAGAGTAAGGACAAGTAATTCTAAAGGCAAGCAGAGAGGTTTAGACTGGGATTTGTAGGCCTGTGAGAAAAAAGCATGAAGTTGGCTTAGTACAGAACTCTGAGGCATCCCTAGTATTTAATAATTGGATAAAGGATGTGGAGCTTGTGCATGGAAAACTAGGCTAATTCCCCATTGCCTGGGAGGGTTTTCAGCCTAGTGCTTAAGGTCCTCTATAAAATGTGTCTAACCACATTTGTTACCCAAATCATACTGAACTCATTTCCTTGCCTATGCACCCATTTCAAATGTTACCATCTCCTTGAACTCTTTCCTTATTCCTCAGAACAAAATTCTGCTAGTACTCAAAGCTATGTGATTTTCACACTAAATTTGTATTCTAACTATTTGTGTATTTGGCTGGTTTTCCAAAGATTTAAGGATGCTTCATAAATATTGATTGAATTGAATATGTTTTGATAGAAATAGTTCTGACTTTTTGGGGTGCCTGGGTGGCTCAGTCGGTTGAGCGTCTGACTCTTGATTTTGTCTCAGGTCATGGATTGAGCCCTGTGTTGGGCATTGCACTCATCAGGGAATCTGCTTGAGATTATCTCTCTCCCTCTTCCTCTGCCCCTCCCCCCACTCACGCTCACTCTAGCTTGCTCTCTCTAAAATAAATAAAATCTTTTTTTTTTTTATAAGATTTTATATATTTGACAGAGGGAGAGACAGCCAGTGAGAGAGGGAATACAGGCAGGGGAAGTGGGAGAGGAAGAAGCAGGCTCCCAGCGGAGGAGCCTGGTGTGGGGCTCGATCCCAGGACTCTGGGATCACGCCCTTAGCCGAAGGCAGACACTTAATGACTGAGCCACCCAGGTGCCCCTAAAATAAATAAAATCTTTTTAAAACAGAAATGTTTCTGAATTTTTTTTTATTAAGCCAGTTTTAAGTTCATAGCTGATACATAAAGTAAGTGTATTAACTAAATCAACTGACAATAGAAAATACAGCTGAGGAAAAAGTAAATATACTACAATCATCTGAAATTCTACAACAGGATAGTGCCATTCATGTGACAGTGTCTCGGGCTACATATAATAATGCTAATAACATGTTTTGGTTTTGTTTTTGAGAGAAAGCATGCATTCAAGAGGGAGGAGAGAGAGAGGGAATCTTAAGCAGGCTCCAGGAGTGCCCAGCGCAGAGCTTGACTCGGCTTGATCTCATGACCCTGAGATAATGACCTGAGCTGAAATCAAGAGTCAGACACTTAACTGACTGAGCCACCCAGGCGCCCCATAACGTTTTTGAAAAAGAAATTGTTTTGGAGGCACCTGGGTGGCTCAGTTGTTAAGCATCTGCCTTTGGCTCGGGTTCGTGATCCCAGGGTCCTGGGATTGAGCCCCACGTTGGGTTCCCTGCTCAGCGGGGGCCCTGCTTCTCCCTCTGCCATTCCTCCCGCTTGTGTTCCCTCTCTCACTGTCTCTCTTTGACAAATAAATAAAATTACAGAAAAGAAGTTGTTTTGGTTTGGGGCTTTTTGGGGGGGCAGGCTATATTTCAAAGATGTTACAGGTGGTTGAATTCTGGTTTTGAGCGCTGTACTTTTAAAATGTGTGTGCTCGGGGTTCCTGGGTGGCTCAGTTTGTTAAGCATCTACCTTCAGCTCAGGTCGTGATCCCAGAGTCCTGGAATTGAGCCCAGAGTCGGGCTCCCTGCTCAATGGGGAAGTCTGCTTCTCCCTCTGCCGCTTGTCTCTGCTCATACTCTCTCTCTGTCATGCTCTGTGTCTCTCTCAGATAAATAAATAAAATCTTTAAAAAGTAAAAATGTGTATGCTTTATTGCTATACCCATGACCTTGGAGATATTGCTGACTGGTATCTCTAGGCTCAGTGATTTTATTCAATTCTTACGGAAATGGTGTATGTTTGTTTAGCTTCTGGATTGTCGTGATTTTGCTTCAGATTCATCTTTGGAACTTTAGGTGTGCTTTGGGGAGGTGACTTAGGAGGTCAGGGGCCATGAGCACTATTCACAGTTCCTTTACTCTGTTTTTCTCAGCATTTCTGCTTTCACTGTTTCAAAGGCAGACGTTCTGTGTAAAATTTCTTTTTATAAAAGGTTTATGTTTTGTGGGTTTTTCTTTTGGAAATTGTTTATCTGGTATAGGACATGTCTTTAAATCAGAAGGTTTTATGGTGTAATATTTATTGTAAATCATCAATGAAATTTTGTTACATTTTATCAGCATAGGGATGGTAGGATTTGTGGGATTTTTATCTTTATTATTTTTTTTATTTTTTTAAGCTTTTTAAAGATGATATCCGGTATCTGTTGACAATGGACAAATTGTGGCGGAAAAGGAAACCTCCAGTTCCGTTGGACTGGGCCGAAGTGCAAAGTCAAGGTAAAGAATACATTTTATGGGGTGCCTGGCTGACTTTGTTGGAAGAGCATGTCGTTCTTGACCTCAGGTTGTGAGTTCAAGCCCCATGTTAGGTTAGAGATTACTTGAATAAATAAACTTAAATACATTTTAGTCTTTGGGATATCTACCTAAATTGGAAATTCTCTCACCTAAAATCTTTAACCCTGAATTTCATGGTAAGAAATTCAGACAGTTTAGAAACATGAAGAAAGATTGCTGGAAATCTTGTCACCTAGAGATATAGCCACTATTAGCATTTAGGGAATGTCTTGGTAGTCAGCTCTATGCTCAGAAACAAAGGGCAGTTGTTTATGCGCTTTACATAAATGGAATCATACTATTTATATATACTTGCTCTTTCCAGTCAGTATTATTTAACTAGTCTCTTATTGGTTAACTTTTGTTTCATATTTTCCCTCAAATAGTGTTGTGATAAGAATACACACACATCTTTGTACCTTTGTGTGATTATCTCTGTAGGATTTAATTTAGGGACATACTTATAATTTTAAATGTGAGAAAAACTATTGTAGTAGTGACTTCTTCCTTATCCTGCTGCCCCTTCCACACATTGTATCTGTGCTTTATCTACGTTATATTAACATATGCGCAGCAGTGGTCAGCACATTGAAACTTAAAGGGTCCCAGGAGATTTGGGGTGTCAGTTTGGAGCAATTCTCTACAGTAATGAATATTTAACTTTAAGGACTAAGTTCGCTAATAGCTTCCACTTACTGGTTGCTAACTGTAAGCTGGGCATAATGCTTCCCATTTTACTGACATTGTATCTTTGAATTCTCCATTGATTTTTGTGAGGTTCCTCACTATTAGCAATTTTCTTGCACAGGTATTTGTTGCATCCTGATAATTATTTTCATGGAATTTGTTTCATTTTGATTTTCTTATTGGTCAAGCTTTGAATTTTTAAATTAACTAGAGGAATGGCGTTTAATAGTGAAATTTCTAATATTTTTTCCCTTAGGAGAAGAAACCAATGCATCAGATCAACAAAATGAACCGCAGTTAGGTCTGAAAGACCAGCAAGTTCTAGATGTAAAGAGCTATGCTTGTCTTTTTTCAAAGAGCATTGAGACTTTGAGAGTTCATTTAGCAGAAAAGGGGGATGGAGCTGAGCTCATATGGGACAAGGTTCGTTTTGAAAATATGTGGCAGTTCTATATCACATGCATATTTTTGTTCTTGAACTGTAACCAGAAGCTAATAATTTTTTGGATATCATTTATTCTACCAGAATTTGAGGACATAATGTTGATTTTGCTAGAATGTTTTCATTTCTAATTACTACATTAAACTATGAATTTTCTGTACGTGAGTTCAAGTAATATCATAGAACTTTCTTTTAGATTCTGGTTATGAATTTGTGGTTTATAATTATGTTTGGAGAACATAATTGGACCGGAGAAATAATGTGAATTTATTCGAGTAAAATGTTTCACTGACTTAAAAACTTTCTTGTGTAATACAGATTTGTTAATAGAAGTCATAAAATCCTTTTGGAGACAACAGCTCATGGGCCTAATTTAACCTTGAAAGTAATAAAATTGCCTTTCTATTGAAATAGTGAAAGGTCTGAGACCTCTAAATACAAAAATTAAATGTAATTATTCTTACAAGTTAAAATGATATATAATAGTATTATGTGGTTAGATGTCATATTTTGAAATTTAATGAGTTAATCTTATTTTTAATTGTAATCAATGTTTTCTATGGCTACAAGTGATTTATCTTTGATAAAGTTTATATGTTTCTATGATGCTATATAGAGATTTGCTGTGAGTTGTAAGGGGAAAAGTTTGGTCAGTTTTACTAAGCTAAGATGATAATTTTGTGCAAATTTTGAAGCTGTGATTGAATTAGATATCTAAAATAGAGCTAGTAAGTTGGTATTATGTTGTATAAAGATTAACTACTTAATAAATACATATTTTCACTGTTACTGTTATAATAGTGATTTGGGACATTTTCATCCGTACACAGGGGCTAGATAATGAAATTGAAACTGGGAGTTGTTACCCTTATTGAAATCTATACCTAATGGACATGGTGAACAGTTGCCTAGCGAAGTAACTTGATGTATACTATGTTGGGTACTGTTAAATATTCATACTTAATCCTCATCACAACCTTATAAAATATTTATATAATTTTCCCTACTTAATACTTAAGGAATAATGGATTTGAGGAATTTCATTTGCCAGACGTTAGCCAACCAGCAAGTATATAGAGAACTCAATCCTATCGGTGGTTTCTCTTCTATACTTTGGTGCTTCCGAATTACAGGCTAGAATAGTATGTTCTCAGTGAAGCAGGAAACCTTGCTGAAGTCTGAAGCGACCAAGATACAATCTCCGGGAGAATATAAATTGTCAAGGGAAGACTTTTGTTGTATTGCCGTAGGTGAAAAGAAACTGCAAATCCAGGAGAGTGGTACATCTG
This sequence comes from Ursus maritimus, assembly GCF_017311325.1. Taxonomy (NCBI): domain Eukaryota; kingdom Metazoa; phylum Chordata; class Mammalia; order Carnivora; family Ursidae; genus Ursus; species Ursus maritimus. Next base: position 40,564,324 of record NW_024424341.1, read on the forward strand.
AAGGGAATCTGGAGAAGGAAAACCGAAAGGTGTAGTCCAAATGTTTGAGTCTTTAATGAAGCCCTTTTCTCTAAAAAGCCTTTATGTCTTTGCTTGTTACCAAACAACCTTTCATTATGGACAGATGGACCCAGGAGAGGGTGGCTACTGTCAATGGATGGAATTGGTGTCCAGTCTATACACTTAGTGTCCACTGCATTTGTTTAAGCAGGAGTGAGTTCCTAGAAGCCTGGTGTGTCTTGGTGTTCTTGTCAGGCTACATTCCTGGATCCAAGAAGCTGATAATGAGACCCTGGCTTCTTCCTCAAGGCCATCTCTTGTTCTAGTTGACTGTCTACAGTGTTATAAAACATGTGAAAGTACTGTTTTGAAGGTGGTAATAACCAAATTAGTAAGTTTGTGGGAAGACTTGTTAAGTTGTTTAAATTTTTGGCAGGATGACCCATCTGCAATGGATTTTGTCACCTCTGCAGCGAACCTTAGGATGCATATTTTCAGTATGAATATGAAGAGCAGATTTGATATAAAATGTAAGTTGTTTTATACTTTAGTTGTATTGCCTAAAATTCTAAGTTACTCTTTTTTAACAGTTAAACATATTCGTCTTTGTTTTTCAGCAATGGCAGGGAACATTATTCCTGCTATCGCTACTACTAATGCAGTGATTGCTGGGTTAATAGTATTGGAAGGATTGAAGATATTATCAGGAAAAATAGACCAGTGTAGAACAGTGAGTATTTCTATTTGCATTTTTATGCAACCTTCTTTTTTTTTTCCAAGTAAGCTCTGTGCTCAAATTGGGGCTTGAACTCTCGACCCTGAGGTCAAGAGTCAACATGCTCTTCCACCTGAGCCAGCCAGGCGCCCCTGTCCAACCTGTTTTTAATAGTAGTGTATACTTCAGCGGGGAAAAAGTAACTTATAAAAAGCACATTAAACAAATCATTTAAAAAATTAAAATAATAAAATTGATTAAAGCAGTGGAAAAACCATTGTTCCACTTATCTTGTAAGTTTATGTGTAAGTAATTACAGCAAAAAGAAAAACATTTGCTTCTCTTATTTTTGTCTGAAATAGAAGCAGAAGCTAGTTTGTTTCTAACAGTTGCATTTTTACTGAATTCTTAGAGGGACTCATTGTGGTTCCTTCTTTTAACGTTTTTTCAATTGTTTTTCAATTCTAAAAGTTCTCTATGGTTTTTAAATTTTGCTTTGTCATTTTACAGTCCTCTCCCTTGTTCATGCTTTTTAGTCTCCTTTTTTGTTTTAAACTGAGTTTATGTTCTTTGATAATGTCAATGTCTGAACTCTGTGGGTGAGTCTACTGTCATTTCTGCTAGATCTCATAGTATTTTTGTTGGCTTGTGGTGTAGGATCTGTTTTGTTTTGTTTTTTTTTTAACCGAATTAGGGTTTGTTAAAACAGTGTCTGGTAATTTTTTTTTTTTTAAGATTTTATTTATTTGAGAGAGCGAGAGCATGGTGCAGGGAAGGGGCAGAGGGAAAGGGAGAAGCAGACTCCCCACTGAACAGGGAGCCCAACGCGGGGCTTAATCCCAGAACCCTGAGATCATGACCTGAGTCAAAGGCAGACGCTCAACCCACTAAGCCGCCTAGGCACCCCTATGTCTGGTCATTCTGAAGGACTTGCTGAAGGTGTACTTCTTCAAAGAGGATTTGAGCTGGGTGCCTGGCATCTTATCAATTCAGAACTACTTCTAAATTCCTAGCTTTAGTTTTTCAACTCCTATGTCTGACAGTAAATCCGCACGAGCCCTGTCCTACTGTAATGAAATATGAAAGAAGATACGTGTCGTTGTCCCCCCTCACATCCCCTGAGCACCGAGGCCAAGGTAATTTTTCTTGCTGTTTTTGTGGGAAAGATATTCTTCTTCATTCACCTGCCCTTCCAGGTCCTTGCTGCATTCAAGAGTCTCCTGTTAAAGAATTCCTGTGTTGCATGAGGTTTGGAGTAGGTTTATCTTTAAAAACTGAAGCCACTTGGATGTTCTCTTTGGATTCCTGCTTTCACTTTATTGAGTTTGCCTGAAGATGGTTTGCATTCTTACCAGCTTGGCAATTTAGAAAACTTCCTTAAAAAACTTGTAGCCAATACTTTTGCTCTTGTTTAGGTTCTCCTTTATACTGTAATGTTGAAATGAAAGGACCAATTTATTTTTAGGATTTTCTAAAAACTACCTCCTCTGCGGGGCGCCTGGGTGGCTCAGTCATTTAAGCGTCTGCCTTCGCCTCGGGTCATGATCCCAGGGTCCTGGGATTGAGCCCCACGTCAGGCTCCCTGCTCAGCGGAAGTCTGCTTCTCCCTCTCTCTCTGCCCACCCAACCGCTGCTGCCTCCCCCCCCCCCCCCNNNNTTCTAGACTGTCTCTCAACTAAATAAAATCTTTAAAAAACAAACAAAACTACCTCCTCTGCACTGGTACTTGTACTTTTCAGTGCCGTTATTGATACACTCTTAAATACCCTTTTGTTGGGACACCTGTGGGTGGCTCCTTCGATTAAGTGTCTGACTTTTGATCTCAGCTCAGGGCTTGATCTCAGGGTCGTGAGTTCAAACCCCACATTGGGCTTCATGCTGGTTGTGAAGCCTACTTTAAAAAACAAAAACCTTTTATTTTCATGGAATTTTGGGGTGAAGGACTGTGGAATCATTGCCAGTCTATCATCTTGGTTCGGTTTGCTATTTAAAATTTTTTTTGGCTGTCAGATTTTTTTTTTTAAACTTCATTTTTTGGGCTACCTGGGTGGCTCAGAGGGTTTAAGCCTCTGTCTTCAGCTCCAGTCATGATTCCAGGGTCCTAGGGTCGAGACCCACGTCCGGCTCCCTGCTCAGCAAGGAGTCCGTTTCTCCCTCTCCCACTCCCCCTGGTTGTGCTCTTCCTCTCTCTGTCAAATAAAATCTTAAAAAGAAAAACAAAACTTCATATTTTTATTTCTGGTTTATAGCAACCTGAGTTTGTCCTGTGGCTACAGTATGTATCCCTTTTTGAGTTCACAAACAATATTAATTGTTGAATTTATTAAAATGTCTACTGTTTCCTGTAACATCCTTCTTGTTTTTTTGCTTACTTAACTTTGCCCTCTCTTGGGTTAATGTGTTTATGTCTGCTTTTTTTGGTTCATATGTATGAAGTGAATTTTAGGATGGAGTAATAGTGTTAGCCTGCGTGTTAATGGTGTTAGTATTTGTTTTCCTGACTGTTGATCTCCCTTAGCACAGTTACCTTCCCAGTGACTCCTAAGATCAGTCAAATCTGTTCTCCCATTGAACCCTGGCCCTGCCAGTACAGTGGCTCACTGCTAGCAGTACTGTTGTTACAGGAGCCCTCCTCCCAGCACTTACTGCCTCTCACAGGATTTACTTCATTAAAGTTGGGGAACCCATGGGGTTCCTCTTCAGAATTAAGTCATCTTAGCAGGTGCCACACTTAACATGGTCATCAAGAAATGAGAATTTGTATATCTGCTTCCGGTGTTTATCTGACATTTGTTTGTATTAATCTTGCTAGTATTTACCAAACTTTGTAGTAGTATGAGGTTGGGGCCTATTTAAATTTCAGTGCATTTTTTTTTTCTAGTGCAATTTTAAAAATTTGCATTGGCTTTTATTTTTTGTTTGGGTTCTAGGGAAATGGTAATTGGGTGCTAATATTGTTTGAAGTACGTTATTTTTTCTCGTAATTATATAAATGTTAATATTGTAATCATCATAGACAACTTGAAAAGAAAGGCAGCACATTCATTGGTTCCATACATCTGTGAAAGCGTTATCATTAATTGGAGAAATAAGTGTATTGCTATTGAGAAGTTGGCTTAAACTTGATAAGAACAACCACTAGGAAGACACCCAAAAGCTGTTTTAGTGATATCAGGGATGAGTACAGCTAGGCCCTTTTGCTAAATTAATTTGCAGAATAGTTTAGAGACATCAGTACAAGATTTCTTTTCAGTAAGCACAGCCTTTCACATGGTAGCTAATTGGAAAAGAAAGTTGAAAAATCAGGCTCTTATTTAAAAGGCCATGATTTTCCTTATGTTTTTTCCCCATCTAGAAGGGAATATTTAAGTCATTTTTTTATTGGCTCCACAGTAAACAAGATGGTGGACTTCAGATTGTGTGGCATATAAAATTGTAACTCTGATTTGTGGATTCTGCTTGTATTTTTTTCTCCTCCAAAGATTTTTTTGAATAAACAACCAAACCCAAGAAAGAAGCTTCTAGTGCCTTGTGCACTGGATCGTCCTAACCCTAATTGTTACGTATGTGCCAGCAAGCCAGAGGTGACTGTTCGGCTGAACGTCCACAAAGTGACTGTTCTCACATTACAGGATAAGGTAAGTGCAGGTGCTCATTCTCTTCCACAAGGTTTGTTGATTTTCCTTTTCTAAAAACAGGAAACCTAAGTTGCCTTCTGCCTGATAGTGTTAGTGTGATAACAGACTAAAAGCCACGTAATTATTCCAAAAGATTCTGACTACTAAAGTGCGTTGCTCTGATATTCTAGGTTGCTTTACTATCTGGGTTCCTACTGGTTTTTCGGTCTGTGGTTCCAGAGTATGTGCTTCATATTCCAGAAGGGACTAGAGGAATTTGGATGGAATGTGCACCACAGGTGCTACAGAGCTGGTACGGTTTCTTGGCAACCAAGAGACACTTTGTTCCCAAATAGTGTGTAAATTCTGTGTTTCTTGATAGGCGATATCCTGAAACGGTCTGGTGATGGTCCTGATTCTGGTGTGTTAAGTTGGCGTCTTATGAAATGCTGCATTTGTGTATCTGGATTCACCAGTAGTAGAGCTCTGGAGGTTTAGGAATGTAGTCTGGTCCTTAGGTTCCTTCTAAATTGGCTAATTAGTTTCTCTATAAATGGCCCAAATGGGTGCCACTTCCCACTTCTGGAACGCTTCAGATTCTGGCTCTCTGATAATCCCCATCATCGTGTTTCATATTTATATGACATGGGGGCAGTAGAGCCTTGTGGCCCAGACTGTTTGAGAGGGAGTAGCCTTTCTCCCAGAACTGATTGCATAGGGCAGATTGTTTTGAGCTTATGTTTTGATGGAGAAGCGTGGGATTTGGTATACTGGCCAGCAGAGGGTGATTCCCCCCCCCCTTAGGAAATAATTATAGTCGGTATGTAGTCAATTCTTGAGCTTAAAGGCAAGTCCACTATTTGTGGGATAATCAGACCTTTAGAGAATTCCTCTGTTATTTTTAAGAGCAGCTAGGATTTAATGGATTATTATCACTCCTGATCCATCTTGGAATTTAAAGAGAAATGGAACTTGGAAAGAGGAAGACTATCCAAGAATCAGTTTTATGATAAATTTTCCATCTATAAAACATCTGCAAGTACAAGATTGGCATAGAGACTAAGATGAAATATGCCAAGTGTCTAGCTCAGTGCCTATTCTGTAGGGAAGGACAAAATACTAAGAGCCAGTCAAGAGTTCGCAATCTCCCATTTAGAGGAAGTTTTATCTGAACTGCATCAGTGCTCAAACGTGGGGGTGGAAGATGGGCAACATGGGTATGGAGATTATAATTGGGTGAATTTCCAGTGTTTTCCTGCATTCCCTGAGGTATCTTTAAGAACAGCTTTGCCCCTTTCCAATGGAAGGGTAGAAACTAAGAGCCTTGTCTAAGGTTTTTTTATTGTCTTCAGCTATATATATTAATATTTCGAATCTTTTTTTTTCTTACAGATAGTGAAAGAAAAATTTGCTATGGTAGCACCAGATGTCCAAATTGAAGATGGGAAAGGAACAATCTTAATATCTTCAGAAGAGGGAGAGACAGAAGGTATCCTACATTGCATTTATTCACTCCCCTCATTTGGGTGGAAACTGTATGTACATGAAGGAGTAACATTAGTTCGTCCATTTACTGTACATGTTACTCAGTATCACAGCTGACGGGGCAATATTTGGTCATGCAAGTGTGCTCCCCAGGTGGCACTGCCTTGCTGGGATCATGCAGTTCCAGGTTTGGGGAGTCCCGTGTTGTCAGGGTGTCTCAGGGACTGTTTCTCAAGAACCCAGTACATAGTTAGGTTTGCAGTGACCATGATGCTCTTGTCCACTAACAAGGAACCACCTTGCCTGTATCATGGATACTGGAAGCTAAATTCGTAATGGGAAGATTGCTCTGGCTGTTAGGGGAGGAATGGTGATTGAAGGCTATTAGGCGTTTTGTCTAAGAGTAGAGAAAGAAGCCTTGATAGCCTGCTATAGAGTAGAAAGTAGTGCTGAAAATCAGTGCCCACTGTTGGCTTTTTAGGCTTTCCTTTTCAAAAGTTCAAGCAGGTCGGCATTTTGGTGGTACAGTTGGTTAAGCGTCCAACTCTTGGTTTGGGGTCAGGTCATGATCTCGGGGTTGTGGGATTGAGCTCCATGTCTGTGTGCTCAGCACAGAGTCTGCTTGGGATTCTCTCTCCCTCTGCCCCTCCCACCTGTGCGCACACTCTCTAAAATAAATAGATCTTCTAAAAAAAAAGTTCAAGCAGGTCATCCCTTTTGTTAATGCATTTGTTATACAAAGTATGATGCATTTAATTCTTTTTAAGCTTTCTTAGAGTTGGTTATGGTTATGTCCCCTTCAGACTGCAATAGTCAGTCTGATTAGACTTAGACGTTCCCATACCTCTTTGGCCACTTTGGCAGCTCATCTCTTTGGGCTTCCATTTTAGTTGATTCTCCACATCCCTAATTTTGTCAGTGTACCATTACTTTCAAAATCTGGGGACATTGTTTTCCCCAAATACGTGATTTTTTTTTTTCCTTTCTTTCGTTCTTTCCTCTCTCCCTCTCTCTCTCTCTCTCCTTTCTTCAGGACACTTTGCCACATCCTGATGAGGTTATTCAAATGTCAAGCCTTTACATTAAAACCTAGTGTCCGGATTCTTGACTGTAGTTTTTTGTAAAGAAATTGTTCGAGATACTAGGTCATGAGTAATTCGAGGCCATGTTTTGGATAGGTAGTAGTCTGTTTTAAAGAATCTAGTTGAATATTTAAGCCCCATTTTAGCCAGCTGTCTTCATAAGCACACAGAAAGTTTATCCACGACTATACATTCTCCCCCTTGGCCAGCTCTTTCAAATGCTAGGATTTTAAAAATGGAAACTGGTCCAAGAATCTCTGTGGCTTAAATCTCTGGCCCTTTTCCTCAAAATACATGTGCTACTGAGGGTGTGAGCATTTATTCAAATATGTTTAGAGTCCTTCTGTGTCATAGGTATAGTCCTAGATGTTGTAATTCAAAAATGAATAAGGCAGTGGTCCCTGTCTTGAAGTACTTTAGAGCCTGGAAGGAGTGGATTTAACACAATCTAAGAAATAACTATAGGAACAGAGTGTATAAGGTAGGAATTAGAGTCTTCTGAAGAGAGGAGAAGGGTCACAGGAGAAAGGACTTCTGGGCCAGTTCTTGAAGATCGTCAAGGCCCTCCGTGCAGAGAAGGCAACATCTGCACTTGGACAGAAACAGCAGCCTTTACAAACATAAAAGGCTTTTGGAATGGCCAGTTGTTTCACTGGAAAGTGGGGTGCTGCGGGGTTGACGGTACAGCTGGAGGGCTTTCTGTGGCATACGGGTGACATGTTTTTGTCGTTCTCTTCCCCTGTGCCCTGCTCCCACCAGGGTTTATAAGCAGGGAAGTAATATATTACCTTCTAGCATAGTCTGCAGAGGGGGAGTTAAGCATGTGAAAGAGGAAGCAGGGAGCTATTTAGGGAGAAAAAAATGAAGGTAGTAAGGGATGTTTTCTGAGGCATTAGCAGATAACATAGTTGAGATTTGCAGTCAGAGTTCAGTGGCCAGGTGAGGAGAAGCAGCATTGTTAGGCTAATACAGGACTGTCACCAGGACTCTGGCTTCAGAGATGATGCTAATTGACCAGTATAGAATGAATGCACAGTAACTATTTCTCTTTCAAACATGTTGGGTCTGAGGAGTTTGTAGTGAGTGGAGAAGTGAAAGGGCTTGAGGATGGAAGTCTGGGTAGGAACTATCATTCTCTGAAGGCATTCCAGGTAGGTTAAAAAGTTAAAATAAGAAATCTGTAGGGGCATCCCATCCTTCTGGCTCAGTCAGTAGAGCATGCAACTCTCAATTTCCGGGTCATGAGTTTGAGCCCCACAATGGTCATAGAGTTTACTTAAAAAAAAAAAAAAAAAGAAATCTGTAAAAGAATTAGAAACTGTCAGTAGTTTCTGGGTTTCAGGCTCAAGGAGGGAGCATCCTTTCTGAGCATTTTCCTTATAAGTAACAAATCATAAAAACCAACAAAGATTATTAGATTATATAGAAAAAGCACATAAATTTAATGATAACTAGAATTTAAAATACAGTTTACTTGGTATGTGCCAGACACTCCATAGGTCGACAGGTTCTATACAGTCTGCCCTTCATGGAGCAAATATTCAATAAAGCACAGTCTGTCTTGAAGAGGGGGGTGAAACTGGGAGCAAAGTGAGGAAGCAGTTTTGTGATACTTGTGTTTTTACAGGTCAAGAGAAAAGAGCATTTGAACATGCAAGAGAGAAAGGATAATTAAGGCAGAAAGACTCAACTAGGGAGTAGGAGGTGGTGACATCACAAGTTTGGTTGGAGGAGTTGTTCTTCATTGGAATATTTATAATCCATGTAGTAAGGGTTTATTGACTGCTAGTGGGTATTAGGCACTGTGCTGCACGAAGCAGAAATGTTTACATGAAGCAGAAATAACACGTGGAAGCTAAAACTAGATTGGAATGATTATTTTTGGGAGGTCCCATAGGCTCGTCCTTGAGAAATGTTGAAAAATGAAAAATCCATTCAAATCAAAGTTTTCTCATTTTCTGAATTATACAGTTTGCTGAAAAGTAGTTTGTTGAAGTTGTCACGGATAACCTCTTTGCAAGTAGAATATATTTTAAACAATCTAAAAGTTGTCTTCGACTCCTTCAGGATTCCAGATTAATTTGGTGTGAATGGGAGAATGTTCTCAGAACTACTCACAGTTTGGTTCTTTCTAAGCGGTTATTTTAGTAGTTGAGTAGTCTTCATTCAGAGCTGAATTTCTAAGTGCCTAATATTTTAGTGGATTGGTAGAGCCACCATTCCAAAATCCACAGACAGGGTGACTTAAATAACAAATTTACTTTCTCATAATTCTGGAGGCTGTAGATCGTTAAGATCAAAGTGTCCACAGGTTTGGTTTCTCTTGAGGTCTCCTTGGCTTCTTACAAGGATTCTGGTTAGGTTGGATTAGGTCCCACCGTAACAGCCTCATTATAACTTAATCACCTCTTTAAAAAGCACTATTTCCAAATACAGTCATGTTCTGAGATGCTGGGATTAGGGCTCCAACATACGAATTTGAGGGGGCGACACAATTCAGCTTGTAGTAGGGGTTTTATCTTTTTTAAACTAATATGACTGCTCCGTGGAATATATAACTAAAGTATCTAAATTCCTTTCTAATTTCTTAGCTAATAATCACAAAAAGCTATCAGAATTTGGCATTAGAAATGGGAGCCGGCTTCAAGCAGACGACTTCCTTCAGGACTACACTTTATTGATCAACATCCTTCATAGGTAGGAACTATTAATATTTTTAAGTGTAAGAAATTATTTGAATATAAAAACTTAAAGTGGAGAAAAGATGTTTTCTTACCATTAAGCCCTACTGTTCATTTGAAACCACACAGTGTATTTGCTTGAGTTGGCTACTAAGTTCCCTCAGGCTTGACCTACAGAAGAATTTGGGAATTCAAAAACAAGAGAGATAGGCAAAAAATATTTAAGGGTAACTGTCATCCTGTGTCTGATCAGAAGGATCTAGAAAAGGTAGAAATCCAGGCATTTGAATAGTTAAAATGAGAGGTGAATTCATTTTGATAATTGAACTAAAATAAAAACTTTAATTATTTTAATGATTCATTAGAAAAAGGAAGTAATCTTTCTCCCGTTAGACAAATATTTCATTTGTGACCTATAACAGTAACGACGTTTAAAAATTATCCTATAGGGATTTTTGAATCCTGTATTTTTCTTTTTATTTGATTTAATGTCCTGCTCGTTTTATAAAAAGCATTCTTGTGCTTATATTACAGAATATATGCATATATATAACACAGTTAGAATACAGATGGTCCTCCACTTTGGTATGGTTAGCTGTTGAATGGTGCATTTTTGTGTATGCTCCCATTGATACACCTAAACTACACCCTGACTTTCGACTTGGTACCATCTAACAAATGTGAAAGGGGTTGCCGTCTGCATCTAGTTGTTTTGCCAATATTGCCATCTCTATGAACTTCAAGCTTGTGTAGTTGTTTGGAGATTATCACATTTTATGTACTTGGTTTATGAAAAGCATAAAATGACAGGAAAGACTGAGTTTACTAGTAATTAGTACAAGTTTCACAAAGCTAGACAGTTGAGTCAAAGATAGATGGTGCGAGGGAGTGATCTCTAGCCTCAGACACCATTGGATGCCAGTGGTGTGTTTGTGTTCAATAATACAAGAAAAAACAGCAGAAGGACATGTACAATAAAATGGAAATATATCAGATGGTGTCTAAAGAGGAGGCATAATTAGGGTTTTTTTATCATATTTTTTAGCTCTCTGGGAACAGAACCCCCCCTTATAACATGTAAGTCTTTTGCTTGACTTTCATGCATTAAACTTTCATACATGTTTTTGGGAACTCGTTACAGAAGCAGGGTGCTGCCAGTAAAGATGGGGGGAAACCCAGAGTCCATGTAACCCCCCATGCCTAAAACACCAAATGGCTCTGGTCAAGAGCGGAGAAGAGTGTGTAGAATCTTCAAACATGGTAGCTGAAGAAATAATACGTAAGAGCTTTATCGGGCCACAGAGTTTTGAACTCCATTTTCTGCTCTAGCAGTAAAAGTCGTGTAATATTTTTTAAAGACCTTTTCCTTGATTTGAAGGGGCAGTGGTATTGACCATTTGAATTATCACAAAAATTTGTTATGTGCAGTCTTAATTTTATTAGTTCTTTGAAAATCAGGATCTATTTGGTGTGTACATAGTACATGCATTTAGAGCTTTGAGGAGCAGTGTCTCTGGTGTGCCTTTGCTGTTATATAAGTAGTCATGGTGGTCCAGTTTTACAGTGTGTTGTTCTTTTACAGTGAGGACCTAGGGAAGGATGTTGAATTTGAAGTTGTTGGTGATGCCCCAGAAAAAGTGGGGCCCAAACAAGCTGAAGATGCTGCCAAAAGCATAACCAATGGCAGTGATGATGGAGCTCAGCCTTCCACATCCACTGGTGAGTCATGGCCCCAGCCAGCCAGCACTTTGTTAATTACCCACCCAGCAAGCCATTACATGGAAACGAACTGTGATTATTTTATGAATTTGACCATAAAACAGAAACTCTAATAGGACTATTAGAGGTGTGTATTGATTTGGCATTGATTGTTTTAATGGAGCTCTGAATATATGCACCATGACGATGACATTTAAGACTAGGGGAAATTCTTACGGAAAATAGGAACTGTTCTTTTTTGTTAGTGGGTTTTTAAAACTGGAAATGTCAATGAATTTACTAGTTATGAAAACACTTCATTCTTTGTAGCAGTAGTTTTGGATTTTGGGTGCCTGTTTTATTTAGGGGAAACAAATTCAATGCATCTATTTTGAGTGAGCAGATGCTGTAAGTATAGGATTTTAGCATTTCACAGTTTTCTCAGAACCCTTATGACTTTGGTAAAGTGCATCAGAGGCTCTGTTTCCCTGGGTTTTCAGTGCTAGTGCTTGATGCTTTACTGTGTGCTAAGTTTTGGATGTTTCCTCCCTACCCACATCCCATAACGGCTCCCCTCCCTGCATTTTTTACTCAGGAAACTGAAAGTTACCAACTGTTTTTACTTCCTTGTTTCCGTTTCTTTAACCCTGTGTCTTTGGTGTTCTTTGGAATATGGTTGTTCTTGGTTCTCTCTGAGATTTTTAAAGACTAGCTAGTGTGGTCCACCTATGAGCCATGGGTTCATGACCTTTTTTCCCCCTCCAAAAATAGAAAAGTCTTATTCTTCTGTGAGGAAGGGACTATGGTAGTTTTTCAAAAACCATAATTTGAAATGTGCATTGATTGATCCCTTACTGTGGGTCAGTTTGGGAGACTGTAGCAATGAGTAAGATAGGTAGGTACTCTGTCTTTGCTTTGGTGGGGGTGGAGGGTGGCTTGGGGGTGATACACGAACCCAGCTGTGGTGTAAGGTTAAGAGCCTGCACGGTAGAGCCCACTGTGGTTTTGAATCCTGGCCTTATTTGCTGTTGTGTGACCTTGGGCAAGTCAATCTCTGTACATCAGTTTCCTTTTCTGGAAAACGGATAATAATGTTATCTTCTTTATAGGGTTGTTGTGATGATTAAATGAGTTGTTATATGCAAAGTGCTCAGAACAGTTCCTGGCACATTGTAAGTGCTATGTATATGTTGTTGTTGTTTTATTATTACCACCACTACCAGTATTAGGATATGCACCCTCCCCTTTTCTGTTGGAGAAATAGAAACGAGGAGCTATAATAATTTGAGTTTTATATGCTTGTTACAATTTTTTGTTTAGATTAGAAAATCGGTGCTGTTACAGAAAACATTAAAAACAGTACAGAAACGTGTAATGTTTAAAGTGAAAGTTCCCTAAGGGTAGCCTACCATTCTTAAGTTTGGTATATATTAGAAATGCCAGCTTTTCACTTTCATAAAATATTAGTGAATCACTAGTAACTCCCACACTTTTAACCATTTTTTCCTTTTTTTCTGAAATAAGCACAAGAGCAAGATGATGTGCTCATAGTTGATTCAGATGAAGAAGGTCCTTCAAATAATGCTGACATCAGTGAAGAAGAGAGAAGTCGCAAGAGGAAATTAGATGAGAAAGAGAATATCAGTGCAAAGAGGTCCCGCACAGAACAGACAGAAGAGCTTGATGATGTTATAGCATTAGATTGAACAGAAATGCCTCTAAGCAGAACCCTCTTACTGCAGTAGGTCATCTGGGCAGAACCAGGTTATTTGTTATGTTCTTTGTTCCAAAGGGAAAAAATTGACACCAGTGACTTGAAGATGATTCTGCTCCCTTTGAAAGCATTCATTTTGCTAGAACAATTAGTAACATTGCGGTATGCTGTATTGAAAGTAGGAATTTAGTTTTTAAAGCCCTTTGAACAAAGTGTGTGCATAACCAGTCATGAGATGAAACAACACAGTGCATGTTGCCTTTTTAATGTAAATACCCTTAGGTATCATTTAACAGTTTTAAAATATTGTGGTTTAGTAAAGTTGATACCTGGTTATAAATATTATGCCTTTATTTTTGGTTAGAAGAAGAATTATTTTTAGCCTAGATCTAACCATTTTCATACTCTTAACTGACTGAAATAGATTCAAAGAAGTATCAAGTGCTATGCATTGAAACGTGTTTTTAAATGTTAACTGGCACTATGTATATTAATGTAAAACAATGTTAATTTACTCAAGTTTTCAGCTTGTACTGCCTGGTATGTCTGTGTAAGAAGCCAATTTTTGTGTATTGTTACAGTTTCAAGTTATTTATATTTGATGTTTTGTAGAACTCAGATGCGACTATACTGTACTTACGGACCAAATAAATGGCATCTGCATACTTGTTACACAGGCCTGCATAGTTCCAGTTTCTGCTGCCTTACTGGGTGTATGTATTACTGCAGGCATGCGAAATCCTTCCCTTCTCAAGAGTTAACTCAAAATGAATGTGAAGGTTAAATGATCTCCACTGTTTGCCATAGATAAGTACTTTCTAAAATAAAACTTTTAATGGCAATGTTACTTTTTAAGTTTGGATTGTAAACAGCTGACCTTCTGTTGAGAACATGAAGTGATCTTTGCCCAGCCCCAGGAACTTAGAACCTTGGATTTGAGATTCCAGAGCAGGGAGAGTCTTTATTCTGCAGTCTTCTCTGAGTTGCCCCTCCCCACCCCTACCCCCAATTCGTCAGAGTCCCTTCTTGAGCATACTGTTGAAGGCCCAACTCCAGCCTACAGATGTGGGCAGACCAGCCCTGGATGGATCAGCACTCATGTCTCCGCCTTGGACTGCAGAGGGCCTTGGCCCTTAGGGTACCCTCCTCACACAGACGTGCCTTGAGTTTTCAGACAACAGAAGCCCCCGAAGCTGTTCCCCCCCCCCATTCTATACCTCACCCTTTGGTGGTTTTGGCTACAGTCAATTAAATTTCAAATTGTTAACTCCTTATTTTGTTCCACTTTGTATAATTCTTACTCTGCCATATGGCTTATTAACTCTTGCTCCTTGTTTTGTATCATTTGTAAATTCAGCGTGTAATCAAAGCCTTCAGCAAAATCATGTTGAACAAGACTCAGCCCTCAGGAGCATACCGCTTGATGCCTGCAGGATGGACTGACTGCCAGCCTTCAGTACCGCACTGAGCAAGCTGAATCCCCACCTGCAACTTTAGGAGCCTGTGAGGTTCACTTTGCCTTTAGATTTTTAGATGTTCCATTTTCTCCAGAAAAAAAATCTCAAAATTACAAAACGGTGTAAAATAATGAAATATTCTGGAATTCCATCTCTCAGAAATGTGTCAGTTAACTAACTGGCTGGTCACTGGTGATCAGGTTCAGTTTTGAAATTCCATTCCTAAAACCTTACCCTGCCCTTTTAGACTCAATTGTCAATGTGTTTCCAGCATTTTGTATATTTCTTTTATTTTTTCCCATTTATACGTACATGGCAGTAAGTGCCAGTTTGATCTGCAGAGATAGGTTTCTCTTTTGGCAGAGCAGTGGTTTTTATCTCTGCAACAATTCTATTAACTACCTTTTCCAGCAGGTTCTGTCCATTTTCTACCTGTTTTTGTAAAATCAGGGTTTATCAGCAAGGCAGGTCCAACACATGGGTCTTGCCCAAGTAGACTAAGCAGATCCAAGCTGCCTGCACGCCCCTGGAGCATGGATACACTTTAGATGTGGCCTGGTATTTGTGGTTTTCCCGTGAGAGTTGTCTTCTCAGTTGGGGGGCGAGACGCAGAGCTTGTCGGGGGGCCTTTCCCCAGCAGCTCTACCCTGAAATACAGTCTGACAAACCATCTTCCAGCCTTAATGGGAACAGTCTGCTGACTCAAGTTTACCTATCTAGTCTGTTGCCCCGAAGATGAGTCTGCATACTTGGCATGTACGAGAGGATTCAGTGTTTTAATACAGAGCCTGACCCCTTACGTAATCAATCAGGCAGACATCAGTGGATGCCAGAACCTTCAGTAAAAGGCTGTTGAACAGAATCTTTACAGTGCTCAAATGTTGCTGTACAGATAACTCGGAGAAGAAGAAAAAAATCAACCTTTGATAATGCACTGATCTGTCACCACTGTAAGCACGTACTCAAACCTGGCATCAGGGACAACTTGCCGTGTGCTTCCCAACGGGATGATAGGAAGACTATGACAGCACTGAGAAAAAACACGTTAACCTGAACCTGATGCAGCAGCTAGACCCAGCTTCCAGCTGACTGGAAAGAGGGGGGGTAGAGGAAGAAGCCAAGCAACATTAGGAGGAAACAGACAAGTACGGAATGTGGGACGTTCTCGAACTCAAGTGCAAAATACGTGACTTTAGTGATTCTTGCGATAATTGGAAATGGGATAAAGCGATAATGGAAGTATTTTCTTAGGTATGATAATATCCTTGTATTTACTTAGGCCAATGTCCTTATTCTTCGAATATTAGGGATGAAGCTTCATAACACGATTTTTAAATGGCTCAGCAAAAAATACAGGAAGAAAAAGACAACATTCATTGAATCTAGGTGGACCCTGTATGTTGTTCATTGTACTATCAAACTTTTCTCTGAAAACTTTCGTAATAAAAGTGGAGATATATATATATAGTCTGTATTTTCCTTCTGTGCCTATGTGACTTTCAAGTTTTGTAATATATCCTATGATTTAAATCAGAAAGGCAATAAAGATTATTAAAAATACAAGTTGGCATGAAAAAGTGTTGCAGTGATTCCTGGGTCCAACATTGATGAAGTCCACTTTGTTCATCTTTGTTGCTAGGATGTGACTTAGGAAGAATTCTCTTTCATTTGAGCCTCCAGAGAAATAAGGAGAGAGCCAAGTTGCTCCCAGTAGATTAATGGTTCACTTAGAAGTTCCAGAAAACATTTGGTTCATAATGTTTCTCTTCCTGGAAATTGCCCATGGGTGGCACACATGTCTGAGTGGACTTGCTCTGTGGCCAAGGAACATTGGCAAATTTAAGCTTCCTACTAGCCTTTTGTAATGTACAGAAGATAGAAACTTAGTAAGTAAAAGAAACCCAAAGAAGTCAGGGAAGAAAAAATGATGACAGATGTTTCTAGTCACTGTGACTTGGGGAGGGGGTAAAGGCCTCCTGGAATCTCTATTTGACCGTTTGCAGGAGGATAGAGAAGTATTTTTATAGACCCTTTCATACTGGGAATATGTTATTTGCATTCTGCACACAGGGAACTTTTTCCCCCTGCATCTAATTTAAAATAAATTCCAGCCAAAAGTTTATTTGAGAAATTTTTGAACTGTTCGCAATAAAAAGATCATCTGAGTTGAACTACAAGACTAAGATGCTCTGCAGTTGGACTATATACCGAAGATACGTTTTATTGGAAAATAACATTTTGAGGGTTTTGCTACATGTCTCTGATTCAGTTTTAAGGATTTTAAATCTTTGTGGGCACCTGGGTGGCTCATTCAGTTAAGCGTCTGCTTTCAGCTCAGGTCGTGATTTCAGGGTCCTGGGATCAAGCTCCATATCCGGCTCCCTGCTCAGCGGGGAGTCTGCTTCTCCCTCTTCCCCTCCCCCCCTACTCATTCTCTCTCTCTCTCTCTCTCAAATAACTAAAATTTTTAAAAAATCTGCAACAAGTGATGACTTACACAGGGAAAGACTGAGAAAAATTTTACTAGAATGTACAAATGTTCCAAGAAAGTCCTCAGGCTTTTTCTTTAGAAATCTACCAGGGCACCTGGGTGGCTCAGATGGTTGAGCATCTGCCTTCGGCTCAGGAAATGATCTCCAGGTCATGGGATTGAGCCCCATGTCGGGCTCCCAGCTCAGCAGGGCATCTGCTCCCTCTCCCTCTAGCTCTCCCCCTGCTTGTGCTCTGTCTCTCCCTCTCAAATGAATAAATAAAGTCTTAAAAAAAAAAATCCAACAATTCTCATTGTTTTTCAGGTCAATCTCAGAAGAATGTAGGCATTGTGCACACTGCTGTTCACGTGTTCTATAAACGTGTATTGCATCCCTACTCTGCACTATGCTGCTAATACTTTTTTTTTAAAGATTTTATTTACTTATTTGACAGAGAGACAGCCAGCGAGAGAGGGAACACAAGCAGGGGGAGTGGGAGAGGAAGAAGCAGGCTCCTAGCAGAGGGGCCTGATGTGGGGCTCGATCCCAGAACACCGGGATCTCGCCCTGAGCCGAAGGCAGATGCTTAACGACTTAGCCACCCAGGTCACCCAATGCTGCTAATACTTCTTAGAAAACCTTGCCAGCCTGGGTAGAAACCTTTGAAAGCAGTAAGACAGACATTAAGGGCTGGTGTTCACAGAAACTTACCTATGGCAGCAAGAGGTGGGATGGGGATCCTGTGTGTCACCCAGCTTCCCAGTTGATCCCAGCGTCAGCTTCCAACAGCACTAAAGTCATGAACACCAAATTTCTGCTCAAAAATGTAACAAACTGTAGGAATCCGCATTCCCAAATGTCCCACGCCATGGAACTGCAGGTCGCTGGGGTGTTTGCCACATACAAAGTTTGTGTATAAATTCTCTTTCCAGGATAAGGTTTCAGGGCAAGAAAGTGAAGTTCCTTCCAAGGTGGCCAGTCCCACCCTTATGGAGGAAGCAAGCTGTAATTATCTGATCCTAACCCTGATTCTTGGACTGGGGAACCAATCCTGTCCATGGCTTTAGCTGTCAATGCTTTGACCCTTCTGTGCCCCTGAAGAGGCAGAAGGGGATACCAGGACCAGGGGAAATTGGTGGACTCAATCTGGTTGAAAGAGCTGGGCCTCCTAGGAGAGGATGGAAAAATCCTTTCGGGCACAGCTCCCAGTAGATGTCCTGCCAGTAGAGGAGCATCAGAGAGAACACACACCTCGGGTGGGGTGGTGGGTGTGGAAAGACTGGCCCTTAGGAGCTGAGCTGGGAGAGGCACCAGTGGGCTTCAGGTGAAAGACTTCCCGCTGCTCTCCCCAGGAAGTACTATTTTATAGGGGTAAAGACTGCTGCAGGCCGAGGGAGAGAAAGACGAGTGGATCCTAGAAACTTCCCCATGTGGCATTTGGCTGTGTGCCATCCTTCTTCCCTAGGAACCCAAGTTGAAGAGCCACACTTGATTGGCATGAGTGTGTCCCAAGACTGGGAAAACCCCTGACTTATGTCCGTAATTGGGGTCTAAACAACACAGACACCACAGACAGATAAGGGGGTCTGATGGAAACCAGATTACAAGGAGAGAGGAGGGGAAATCTTTAACTCACCATTAGTATAGATAGTCTGGGTAGGATTGGCCTCCGGAGAATTAGAAGGAAAAGACTATGGTTTAGGATTCAGTGTGAGACTAGACTGAACATGTCCTGTTCCGGCCTCCTGAGTGTGTCTGCATCCCCAGACAATGGGAAGATTCTGACTGAGAGGATGATAGAACTAGAGGCCCCACAATTCTGTTGTGAAACTTCCAACAGCAGAACCCAGGCAGTGGTAGTTAGACACAGGTCGTACTAGCTTCTGAGAGCTAGTTATACCCATTTCTTCTTCACTCTCTGCAGTAATACCATGCTGGTGGTTTGAAACTCACCATGGTGGGATTGGTAAATGCTATAGATCAGGGCTCCTGATTAGTACAATTCTCCCCCAAGGGCACTGGTTGCCAAACACCTATCAGCACGCCACTGGACCCAGGAAGAAAGAGGCTAAAGAGAGAGGTGAACACCGAGAACATCCCTCCATCAGGGGAGGAGGGAGAAGGCATCAGCCGTGGCTGGGGAGTGAGAAAGCAAAACTTTTGGGTTGTTTCCATTTGTGGGTCTTTGTTATTAATTACTTACCATTAGGGTAAGCAATGTGTTTTAGCTGACCCTATATATTGTTACTTAGCTGACTCCAAAAGACTGTTAAAATCTTCTTCAAAGCTCTAATTGGGGGGCGCCTGGGGGGCGCAGTCGTTAAGCATCTGCCTTCGGCTCAGGGCGTGATCCTGGTGTTCTGGGATGGAGCCCCACATGAGGCTCCTCCGCTAGGAGCCTGCTTCTTCCTCTCCCACTCCCCCTGCTTGTGTTCCCTCTCTCGCTGGTTGTCTCTCTCTGTCAAATAAATAAATAAAATCTTTAAAAAAAAAAAA